>NC_041388.1:144373611-144410757 GCF_002162155.2 Triticum dicoccoides | reverse complement strand
GGGTTTCGTGGGAGGAGAAGATCCGAAAATGGGGGGGGGGGTCTATTTATAGGCATAAGTGGAGCTAGGAGAGTCCAAATGAGGTGCGGTTCTCGGCCATGCGGTCGTGATCGAACGCTCTAGGACATGGAACAGAGTTTGGTGGGTTTTGGGCCAAATTGGAGGGGTGTTGGGCTGCAACACACACGAGGCCTTTTCGGTCCCTCGGTTAACCGATGGAGTACCAAACGAAGTCCAAACGGTACGAAACTTGACAGGCGGTCTACCGGTAGTAAACCAAGGCCGCTTGGCAAGTCTCGGTCAAATCCGGAAATGTTTAATCCCCACAAACGAAAGAAAGCTAGAAATGACCACCGGAGGAGAACGAAGCGCCGGAATGCAAAACGGACAACGAAGAAAAAGCTCGAATGCATGAGACGAACACGTATGCAAATGCAATGCACATGATGACATGATATGAGATGCATGACAAAGACAACAACACACGAAGACAAAACCCGAACCCGAGGAAATAAATATAACTTAATGCCGGAAACGGCAAGAGTCGGAGTACAAATTGGGAAAGTTACATCCGGGGTGTTACATATCCCCCCTAAGAGGGATGAACTAACCTTGGGTTTTGTCAATGATGACTTCATGTAGGTGTTGAAGATGTACATGCTCAATGTTGATGTAGATCATTTGGAGCAAACCATTGGAGTGAATTGCACTTTCAATACCTACACGGGTTAGTCCCATAAAGAACAAACAAGGATATCCATAGACATAGAGTGATTTTCACATAAGATGATGTCCATGAAAGCAATAGGTTACCTTGTCCCTTGTCTTACCAATAAGAGGGTTTGCGAGTCCTTGAACTAGTGCAAGATGTGGAAGTTGTTTGCACATGTCCTTGCCAAAAGATATGAATGAAGTATGTTGGCGGAGTCACTCTCAAGAACTCTCTAGTTCTTCTTCTTCGGGATCCACACCATCTTGATGGGAATACTTGGAGTTGTAGTTGTACTTGATGAAGTGGAACTTGATGTAGTCTTGCGTACAATTTCCTCAAATTGCTTGCGTACAATTTCCTCAAATTGCTTGCGTACAATTTCCTCGGAATCCTTGCTTGCGTACAATTTCCTCAAATTGCTTACTCCCGGCAAGGCTCTTGGAAACACCTTTCTCTATAATTCCCTTCAATAAGCTATTTTCTTGCTCAAGTGTAACTTGGCAAAGAGAATCATTAGTGGAATCAAGAGAACTACTAGAAGCAACAACATTGGATTTAGCATGATTATTGTTACTACTAGAAGAAGAATCTTTCTTAATCGTGTTGCTATATTTAACTTGTGGCATGTAAGTAGACAAGAGTAAATGCTTGGCAATGTAAGAAGACCTTTTCTTGTGAAGATCATCATTTATCGCTTTTAAGAAGCCATGCTCTTGCTCAAGGTTGAGCTTTTCAAAGCGTAACTTTTCATGAGTCTTTAAACTCTCTGGATGATTTTCCAAGGTAGTTTCATGAGCTAACTTAATAGTGTTTAGTTCATTAGTTAGACGATCAATCTCCTCCTTATCATCGTCATTCGTTTTATCTTGATTAGCATGATTAATAGCAAGTTCATCACAGTTTTCATCACTAGAATTGTCAACAAGTAAATCATCATCACCTACAAATCATTTTCATCACTATTGAAATCAACATACTCGGGGTGTGATACCTTTGGGCCTTTGGGCCATGCAGAATCTTCCAATTCCTTCATTTGGTGACTCAAATATGTTGTTGGAGTTGGTTGATATAAGTGCTATACCGGCAACACCATCATCTTGAGTATATTCGGATTCGGAGTGACAACTTCTCTCGGAGTGATTGGCGGAGTCACAACCGGATACCCATTCACCAACATGAGCTTGATGTCTTCGTTTTGTGTAGTTCCTTGATGATTTGTCCTTCCTTTCTGAATCCTTGCTTCTCCATGATGTTCTTCATTCATAACGGTCATCTCTGCTCCTTCTCTCTCTTGGTGGTGATTCTTCTCTTCTACTTCTTCTTTTGGGAGAATCATCTCTTCTTTTGTAGGGAGCCGTACACTCATTGGATAGTGTCCGGGTCTCCCATAATTGTAGCAATTACGTTCACGACTCAAAGATCTTTTGTCATTGTAGGACCTTAACTTGGAACTTCTTTCCTTGCTTCTACTCTTGTAGAAATTGTTGAAGTTCTTCACCATTAGGCTCAATTCTTCATTGAAGGCTTGTTTCCCACTTCATGATGTGGGAGCATCACATGAGGCTTTCTAAACACCACTTGACTTGTTGTGAAACTCTTCCTTATCCTTGAGTGACATCTCGTGAGCAACAATTCTTCCAATGACTTCCGTTGGCTTGAGATCTTTGTAATTGGGCATCATTTGGATTAATGTGCACACAGTATCATATTTTCCATCGAAGGCTCTTACGATCTTCTTGATGATGAATCTATCGGTCATCTCTTCACTTCCTAAGCCGGCAATCCCATTTGTGATGAGAGCAATCCTAGAGTACATTTCAGCGACACCTTCACCATCCTTCATTTTGAACTTGTCAAGTTGACTTTGAAGCACATCCAATTAGGATTCCTTGACGGATTCGGTACCTTCGTGCATATCAATCAAAGTATCCCAAATTTCCTTTGCATTCCCAAGATGGCTGATTTTGTTGAATTCTTCGGGGCACAATCCGTTGAAGAGAATATCACAAGATTGACCATTGTATTGTAGCATCTTCAAATCTTCCGCGGTAGCTTCACGGTTCGGTTCTCTCCCATCAAAGAATTCACCTTGCAAGCCAATACACACAATAGCCCAAACGGCGGGGTTATGTCCAGGAATATGTATTTTCATCTTATGCTTCCAACTAGCAAAATTAGTACCGTGAAAGTAAGGACCTCTACTGTGGTAATTTCCCTCACTAGACGCCACACTCTCCTAGGTTGTGAAACCAAGGCTATGATCACCAAAAGTTGTGGAAATCAAGGCAAATGGAGACCAAAGCTCTGGTACCACCTGTAGGATCGAAAGTATGTCTAGAGGGGGGGGGTGATTAGACTACTTGACCAAATAAAAATCTAGCCTTTTCCCAATTTTAAGTCTTGGCAGATTTTAGAAACTTAGCACTAGTCAAGTAAACAACCTACACATGCAAGTCTAAGAGTATAGCATCGGATTGTAAAACATTGCACATGAAGGTAAAGGGAGGAGTTTGGAGGGAGCAAACGCAATGTAGACACATAGATTTTTGGCGTGGTTCCGATAGGTGGTGCTATCCTACATCCACGTTGGTGGAGACTTCAACCCACGAAGGGTAATGGTTGCGTGAGTCCATGGAGGGCTCCACCCAAAAAGGGTCCACGAAGAAGCAACCTTGTCTATCCCACCATGGCCATCGCCCACGAAGGACTTGCCTCACTAGGGTAGATCTTCACGAAGTAGGCGATCTCCTTGCCCGTACAACTCCTTGGTTTAACTCCACAATCTTGACAGAGGCTCCCAAGTGACACCTAACCAATCTAGGAGACACCACTCTACAAAAGGTAATAGACGGTGTGTTAATGATGAACTCCTTGCTCTTGTGCTTCAAATGATAGTCTCCCCAACACTCAACTCTCTCACACTGATTTGGATTTGGTGGAAAGATGATTTGGGTGGAAAGCAACTTGGAGAAGGCTAGAGATCAAGATTCATATGGTTGGAATGGAATATCTTGACCTCAACACATGAGTAGGCGGTTCTCTCTTAGAAAATGTAAGATGGAAGTGTAGGTATGTTCTGATGGCTCTCTCTTCAAATGAAGAGTGGGTGGAGGGGTATTTATAGCCTCCACACAAAATCTAACCATTACACACAAATCACCAAACTTGGTGGGAACGAATAAGGGAACTCGGTTGGACCGATTTAGTTCAAAATGTGAACGTTAGGATTTTCGGTGGGACCGACATGTCAACTCAGTGAGACCGATTTCATTAGGGTTAGGGTATAATGTAATCTCGGTGAGACCGATTACATAAACTCGGTGGGACCGATTTTGGTAATAAGCTAACCAGAGAGTTGGTCAGGCAAACTCCGTGGGACCGATTCGCTCATCTCGGTTGGACCGAAACGTTACGATGGGGAAATAGAGAGTTTGCATTGCGAATTCAGTGGGACCGATCGCTCATTTCGGTTGGACCGAAATGTTACGAAGGGAAATAGAGAGTTTACAATCCCATCTCCGTGAGACCGAGATCCCTATCGGTGAGACCGAAAAGACTAGGGTTTTGTGGTAGTGGCTATGTCAACTGAACTCGGTGGCGCCGGATAGAAAGTTTCGATGGAGCCGAGTTTGACTTTTGTTTTGGGACATATGTGGATATGAGAAAGTGGTTGAGGGTTTTGGAGCATATTAGTGAGCATTTTGAGCAAGTAACCCATTAAGGAACACCTCATCCCCTTATAATAGTATTGGCTTTTCCTATGGACTCAATGTGATCTTGGATCACTAAAAGATAAAATTGAGAGTCTTGAGCTTTAGAGCTTGAGCCAATCTTTTGTCCTTAGCATTTTGAGGGGTCCACATTTCTAATCTATGCCATGCCAATCATTGTGCTTTCCTGAAATATTTATCTTGAAATAGTATTAGCTCAATGAGATATATGTTGTTGGGAATTACCAAAACCACCCAGGGATAGTTGCACTTTCAACTTCCTCAGTCCTTCGGCTTCCTATCGTGGAACGTGTGATCAATGTCTTTCAACTTGAAGTTGAGACTCAAGAAGCCGAACTGGTTCAGGAGCGATTTTGAAGAGCTGGTGCCAGAAGTAGTAGCTAGTAACTCGAACTCTACATCAAGACATGACTTTGGGGTTGTCTCAGTTTTTTTCAGCTTTCTCGGAGACCAACTGGGATGTCTCACTATCTTGAACCTTATCTGCATTACTTCCTTTACCATTGCATAATGGGGGTACTCTTCTCCAATATTTTATCCGCATTCTAAAAGAGAAACAAATAGACACATCACAGGTTTACCATGTTGTATATGAAACTCATTTTGGTAAACCAGTTCAGTAGTAAGGTGGACAGGATAACAACATGAAACAAACATATATCTATGTAGTATGGTCACTATATGGTCTATATAATTCTAGTTTATGTTGCCAAATCAAGATAGAGACAGTTCAAATCATATCTATTTAAGACAAAGCAGCATAGACAGAATATAAGTGTGGGAAACTACACAACAATAACAATACTTGTAATGTGCATGGCATGAGAACATAACTGTTTATTCAATTGAAACTGAAATCAACATAGAGCAAGTTACAATAGCAAACACGTTAAAGAAACAGGTTTAAAACATACCTCTTGCACCATTGGAGTTTCAATGTAACATCCCAAAATTCTAAATTTTGGAATGTTATAATAAATAGATAGATTTGATTGATTGTTTGGTTGATTGTGTGAAATTGAGTGAAATTCGAAACCTTTTTGAAAGTTAAATGAGAGGTAATAAAAGGACTTTCCAAACTTTCATATTTGCTTTCTGATCTCCATGAATTCAAATTCCTTTCAAATACAAAACCCTTGACCGAAGATGATATGACTTCTTCCATTTAATTAAATGAAAGGGTATTTGAAAATAATTGAATCTCATTTTGAAATATTTCAATTCATAAACTTCATGTAGCTTAATGATTTTCATGAGAGAAGATAAAATGACTTCTTCAAATTATATGAAATATGAGTTGGGAGTTTCAAAGAATTAAATTCAAAGTTCTTTTGAATTTATTCTCAATTTGAAGTTATTTGAGTTTTATTCAAATTATTTTTCTCCAAAAATAAAATATATGGAAAATAGGGTAACATGATTCCCTACAATAGAAAATTGGAGAAAAATTAATTTGAAATCATTTTGATATTTTTAAAATGATTTTTATTGGATTTTACTAGACCAGTAGCACTCTTTGAATTATCTGAATTTGTGTGGATTTTATTTGCCATATTAAAAATGTTCTTGTCGTAGACAATCTTTTTTTGAAAATTTTGATATATTATATGCCTATATAATATTTTAGTTATTTCGTTTTTATTATTTTATTTGTCTGGAAAATGTTTTTTTTAAATCCGACTGGGCCGGCCCAGCCGAAGCCAGGCCATGGCCCAGCTCCGCGCCGCCTTCCCCGTCGTGGCCGACCGGGACTCCACCGGAGTCCAGCGCCGACACGGCTCCGGTCGGCCCCTCGCCCACGCCACGGAGCCGCCCCGCCCCCATATAAGCGTCGCCTCCGCCGCCTCTCTCTCCTCCTTGCCGCTCGCGCCGCCCTCGTGGATCCAGCACTGCCGCTGCTGCCGCACTTCACCTACATCGCCGCTGCCTGCTGCGCCGCTCCGCCGTCGCCGCACTGCGCCAGCGCCCCCGCCTCGCGCAGCCGCCGTTCACCGCTCCTCCTCCTGAGTCGCGCCACCGCTCGCCTTGCTCGCGTGCCGCCGTCGCCGACGCCCGCCGCCGCAGGAAACCGCCGGAGTTGACCGGTCCGCCGCCGCCGGATCCGATCCGCCCCGAACCGGTTTAAACCGCCCGGTCCGGTTTATTTTATATTCTTGTAGGTTTTCTCTGGTTTTCTTTTAAAGCCGGTTTTTGTTTAGGTTTATTTATTTAGAGAACGTTCTCTGGTTAAGTTTATAAAACGAACGTTCGTTATTTAGTCTTTTTCTTCTTCCGTTAATTTTAGTCAGGGACTTCTTTGTAGATGTTTATTTACAGATTGGCCCCTGGTTTTCAAACGATCATTACTTTTACTCGTTAGTCCAAATCGAACACAACGCCCACGTCTTCGTTACGATCTCCTCTATCCAGTAATTCAACTCAAACATGTTATTGAAAAGTTTAAAATTTGAATTAGATCAGATTTGAATTCAAACTTGGTTTGATCATAAGTTGAGTTTCGTAGCTCCGTTTGAGTTGATTCTTTTTGCAAATCGAAGCTCTTGACCTAAACATTCTAATAAGGCCAAATTCACATAATTTTGGTACTGTTAGAAATTCTTTTATGTTGCAAGAGTTATTTGCTTGGTTTTGATGTTTTCCGAATTGTTTTCTTCGTTCTTCCCGATCTTTTGAGTGATTGCTTATGTGTGGTTACTACTGCTTGCTTACGATAGATTGACTGGAGTGTGACGAGTAGAACTATCAAGAGTTTTGAGTGCGAATCATCTTCATCAACATTGCAGGCAAGTTCACACTTTGATCATATCCCTTTCATACCCAGTTTTTACGCATTAGTTTCACCCTCAAACATTGCATGAGTAGGATTGATAACATGTGGGTTGGGAAGTAGTTGATGAGGTAGTACCTATTACCTGTTTATTATCAAACCCTTGGGAGTTACTATTACCTTATGCTTACTTTGCCATGCTATGCTCGTAGACATGGATTGGGTTTTGAGAGTATTCATGACAGATGTGAGATTGTTAATTAATGGTTTACTTAAGGTGGCAACTTAAACACACATCTGGGTGGATTGAGGCACCGGGTTATTCTAGGATTGCCTGTCTAGGCACCTGGGTAGACCAGGATTGCCTGTTTTTTTTATGGACCGCCACCCAGGCTCAAAGGGATCATGAGATTTTTCATACTAGAAACTTCCGTGTGCAGCCACAAGCTATTATTGGCTCTAGCATAGTTGATTAAGTCATGTGAACTCTTAAAGTGGTAGACTAGCAGATGTAGGGGTTGTAGGTGGTACGGTCTACCCATCGTAAGGTGCAAACGCTTCTGAAAGACTATGTCTCGTTCATCTGTTTCTCAAACACCATGTAGTGCGAGAAATCCAACGGAGGAGATCGAGTCTTGTGGGGAAAAGTGTGCAAACCTCTGCAGAGTGTATAAACTAATCATGGTTAGCCGTGTCCCCGGTTATGGACATCTTGAGTACCTAGTACTTGGATTATCATGTGAATCTCATCATGTTACTTTAATTAATTTTGTTGGGTTGTTAATGATTACTTTTAATTGGGATTGAGAATGCTGTCAACCATTCTCAATGTTTAACAACCGCCATGATAGTTAAATAAAATTTATTCTTTTGTAGTAGGGAAAAATTTGCTTTTCGCAAAAACCTTATAGACATAGAGCTTTTCCACCAGCCAAATATGCATGTAGTGATAGCCTTATTTCATCATTCTCTATGGTGTGAATTTGCCAGTACATTCTGTCAGCGTTCTGGGAACGGGGGTCCCCAGACTTGCCTGCCTGCGGCCTACGGCGTGGCTCGAAGGGAGGCCCAGCACGGCCCATCTTCACCAACACAAACCCAAGACCGTCGCGAGGGTCCAAGCCTCGCGGGGTGGACGACACGAAGCCTCCTCAGGCAAGGACTTGTCAGGCTGGCTCACGAGGATGCGGAGAGACCAAGGCGGGGTACCTCACGAGGTGCCCATGACGCAAGCCATGACGACCAAGGGCGCCAGGCGGATGCCAGCCCGCGCAGTGTCCTCCTTCCCTCTTTGGTGCAAGGGGGGCAAGCGCAGCCGCGGAGTACCGAGGCATCAGGCAAAGGTTGCCATTTCGGTGCAACGAGACCAAGACCAGGAGGACCACGAGATGGAGGTCACCGTGGAGCCCAAGATGGCGTCATCACCAGAGCTTTGCACAGGCGAAGACTACTTTTGTCAGGATAGCTAGTACTAGTTGTCCCCCTTCAAATTAGCCCGCCATTGTTGGCTCCCTTCCCGCTCGATATTTGGGAAGAGGACCAGGTCCCCTATAAATAGGACCGGCCACCCGCTAGACAGGAGAGGGGGGACCGAGGACAAAAAGAAAGAAAGAGAGAGAGAGAGAGAGAGAGAGAGAGAGAGAGAGAGAGAGAGAAAGAGAGAGAGAGAGAGAGAGAGAGAGAGAGAGAGAGAGAAGGGCGACTGAGCTCCTCCCAGCAGTTCATCGCCCCAGCCAAGAACAGACCCTCGCGAGGTTGTTCTTCCTTGTATTGTTCGTCATCATCAGCCCAAGAGGCAGTCCACCACACCACACACTGGAGTAGGGTATTACACCACAACGGTGGCCCGAACCAGTATAAACCCTGTGTCTCTTGTGTTGTTCTTTCCTTAGTTGAGATCCTAGAAAGGCAGAGGGGTGCAGGTAGGTAGGAGACGAAAGCTCCACGCGCACCCCAGTGTTCGAACCTCAAGGGTTTGCCGGAACCCGAAATCCGACATTTGGCGCGCCAGGTAGGGGTGCGCCGGGATTCGTCTTCCACCACCCCATTCTCCTCCGACCATCACGCCTATGTCTGACGCTCGTCGGGCCCGCGCCGAGCGCCGGGCTGTGCTCGTTTCCCGCGTCGCCCAGACGGCCCCTGTCGGCAGGCGTCCTCACCGTTCCCCTTCACCTGCCATCAACGCCGCCACCGGCCCGGCGGGGGACGAGCGGCAAGCATCGTCCCAGCATCTGTCCATGCGGCAAGGCGGCCGCACCGCAACTCCCTCGCTCACCCCAGCTGGTTCTTCGTCCCGCGCGCTCCATGCGCCCATGGAGCCTCGCAACCTCTCCCCCGCCCATCGCGCTACACCAACACCCCCGGTCGTTGCGGCCCTCTTGGGCGGCTCGCAGGCGCCGCCTACAAGTCACCACGTCAAGCCGTTCATCCGCCGGGTCAGCACCGCTTCCACGCGGCAGGGGGCTCCCCTGGACCGAGCGGCGCCCGAGACCGGCCTGACCTTCAGCTCGGAGGACCACCCCTCCAACTCGGCCTGCTCGGGTGCGCTCCCCATGTTGTGCACCCCCACCATCTGCCAAGTGGCCGTCACCAAGACCCTCATTGACGGCGGCGCGGGCCTCAGCATGCTCTCGGTCGAGGCCTTCAACCTCCTCTGCATCCCCCTGGAACGGCTGCAACCCAGCCGGCCCTTCTCAGTCGTTGGGGGCGAGTCGTCCAGCTCCTTGGGACAGATCAGGCTCCCAGTAACCTTCGGCACCTACGACAACTTCCGCACGGAGCTGGTCGACTTCGACATCGCCCCCATCGGCCTCCCCTACAACGCCATCCTCGGCTACCCAGCGCTGGCCCAGTTCATGGCCGCGACGCACCCAGCGTACAACCTCATGAAGATGCCCGGGAGCAGCGGTGTCCTCACTGTGCACGGGGACACCGGAGACGCGCTGCAGGCGCTCAAGCTCGCCTTCAAGACGGCGGCGGCGGCACAGCCCACCGACTTGGAGAACCCCGGGCCCAAGGGGGCTGCACCCGCCAAGAAGAAACAGTTGTTCACCCAAGACAAGGGATAAACCAAGCAGATACCCGTCGATGAGGACGGGTCCACCAATGCCACCTTCACCATAGGCGCCCACCTCGAACCCGAGCAGGAGAAGGCCCTGGTCGGGTTCCTGCACGCAAACAAGAAGGTATTCGCTTGGGAGCCTGACCAGTTGGTAGGGATCCCTAGGGGTGTAATCGAGCATCACCTCAACGTATGCCCCAATGTGCGCCCTGTGAAGTAGAAGGCCAGGCGGCAGTCCACAGAAAAGCATGCCTTCATCGTCCAAGAGACCCGCAAATTAGAAGCCGCTGGGGTCATTCGCAAGGTCCGATACCCGGATTGGTTGGCCAACCCTGTCGTTGTGCCAAAGAAGGGAGGGAAGGAGCGCAGGTGTGTCGACTTCACCAACCTCAACAAAGCATGCCCGCAAGATCCGTTCCCGCTCCCCCGCATCGACCAGATCGTCGATTCCACTGCGGAATGCGACCTGTTATGCTTCTTGGATGCATTCTCTGGGTATCACCAGATCAAGATGGCGGTAGAAGACATCGAGAAGACAGCCTTCCTAACCCCGTGTGGAGTGTACTGCTACGCATGCATGCCATTTGGGCTGCGTAACGCAGGGGCGACCTTCCAGCGGCTGATGCACATCACCTTGGGCCCACAGCTCGGGAAGAATGTTGAGGCTTTCATCGATTACATTGTGGTAAAGTCTCGGCAGGCCAGGACCTTGATACAAGACTTGGAGGAAACCTTCGCGAGCCTCAACGCAGTGAACATACGGCTCAACCCAGAGAAGTGTGTGTTCGGAGTCCCCTCGGGCAAGCTCTTGGGTTTCCTCGTGTCCCACCGAGGCATTGAGGCTAACCCGGAGAAGGTCATGGCGGTGGAAGACATGAGCCCGCCAAAGACCCTCAGAGAAATGCAGAAGCTCACGGGGTGCGTGACCGCGCTAGGGCGCTTCATCTCCAAGTTGGGGGAACGAGCACTGCCTTTCTTCCAGCTAATGAAGAAAAAGGGGCCCTTCGAGTGGACTGAAGAGGCCGACAAGGTGTTCCAAGATCTCAAGAGATACCTGACCAGCCCACAGGTCATGGTGGCTCCGCGCCCTCAAGAGCCCCTGGTGCTTTACCTCGCCGCCACTCCCTACTCTGCCAGGGCAGCCTTGGTGGCAGTCAGAGAGGAGCGCCGAATCAAAACCGCGGTAGCAGCCCGGGACAAGGCAGAACAGGGACAAGGAAGGCCCGCAGAAACTGCCACCGCGGTTGAGGAGGATCAGCCGCCGCAGCGGGGCGCACCGGAGGCGGAAGGGGCCCCTCTCCCAGATGGCCAATCTCAGGAGGCCTCATTGCCTCAAGTGGCGCCATGGTCTCCGAAGGGAGCCACCGGCACTGACGCACCCCACCTCATTGAGCACCCAGTGTACTTCGTCAGCACGGTGTTGCGGGATGCAAGGGCGCGGTACCCCATGCCTCAGAAACTCCTCCTCGCGCTACTGGTGGCCTCGCGCAAGCCGCGGCACTATTTTCAGGGTCACCCCATCAAGGTCGTCTCATCATACCCCCTAGAGAGAGTGCTCAGGAGCCCTAATTCAGCTGGAAGGGTCGCTGAGTGGAACATAGAACTGCAAGCGTTTCAGCTCGAATTCAGCACGACCAGAGTCATCAAAGGAGCAGCGTTGGCAAATTTTGTGGCAGAATGGACGGAGGCGCCAGGCCTCAAGGCCGACGAGGATCGGTCCCTGTCCCCGGGAAGTGAAGCGCCAGAAGGCTGGGTCATGTACTTCGATGGGGCGTTCTCCAGGCATGGCGCTGGGGCTGGGGCGGTGCTTATATCGCCCACTCAGGACAAGCTCTACTACGCCGTGCAGCTCTGCTTCCAGCAAGGTGAAAAGGTCTCCAACAACATAGCGGAGTATGAAGGTTTAATAGCGGGCTTGAAGGCTGCGGCTGCCCTGGGGGTGAAACGCCTCACCATCAAGGGCGACTCGCAGCTCCTTGTCAATTTCTCCAACAAGGTGTACGAGCCAAAGGATGAGCACATGGAAGCCTACCTAGCGGAGGTCCGCGGGATGGAGAAGCAGTTATGGGGGTTGGAGTTGCAGCATGTGCCCCGTGGCACCAACAAGGAGGCCGACGACATCGCCAAACGGACGTCCAGGCGGTTACCTCAGGAGCCTGGAGTTTTCAAGGAGCGGCTCTTCAAGCCCTCAGCCCTGCCGTCATTATCGAACACAGCTCAGCCCCGGGAGGAGCTCCCCCAGCCACCTGCCTCAGGGGCCCCGCCCTGTGGCCCGGCCTCAGGAGCACGCCTGACCTGACAATGGAACCTCAGGAGGGATGTTGGATCACGGAGCTCCGGAGTTACCTAACGCAAGGGGACCTGCCGGAGAAGGAGGAGGAAGCGGAGTGAGTGGCACGCCAGGCCACGGCATACTGCGTCAAGGATGGAGAGCTCTGCTGGAAGAGGCCAAATGATGTATCCCTACGCTGCATCTCCAGGGAGCAAGGGAAGGAACTGCTGGAAGATATACACGGCGGAGACTGTGGACATCATTCATCATCACAGACCCTCGTCAGCAAGGCGTTCCGCAGTGGGTTTTATTGGCCCATCGCGTTCAATGACGCCGTCGAACTAGTGAAAGCTTGTGAGGCCTGCCAGTTCCACGCCAAGCAGATCCATCAGCCAGCAGGAGGCTTGGAGACTATACCCCTTTCATGGCCATTCGCAGTCTGGGGGCTGGACATTTTGGGCCCGTTTCCTCGGGCGCCCGGGGGCTACCGCTACCTCTACGTCGCCGTGGACAAGTTCACCAAGTGGGCTGAAGTAGAGGCTGTCCGCACCATTCCCGCGGGTTCCGCGGTCAAGTTCATCAAGGGCATCGTGAGCCGGTTCGGGGTGCCGAATCGCATCATCATGGACAATGGTTCGCAGTTCACCAGTAACCTCTTCAAAACATACTGTGCTAACCTTGGAACGCAGATATGCTACGCTTCGGTAGCGCACCCCCGAAGCAACGGCCAGGCCGAGCGAGCCAACGCAGAGGTCCTGAGGGGCCTCAAGACCAGGACGTTCAAGAAGAAGCTGGAGGCCTGCGGCAGAGGTTGGTACGATGAGCTTCAGTCCGTGTTGTGGTCCATCTGCACAACCGTGACCAAGCCGACTGGAGAGACCCCGTTCTTCCTGGTCTATGGAGCCGAAGCGGTCCTCCCTCACGAGGTCAGATGTCGCTCCGCGTGGGTCCTGGCGTTCGCCGAGGTGCAGCAGGACGCCATGCGGGGGATGGACCTCGTGCTGGGGGAGGAACATTGCCGAGAAGCCGCGCTACGAGCTGCGAGGTACCAACAAGCACTGCGGCGATATCACTATCGCAACATCCGCCCCAGAACTCTCGAGGTAGGAGACCTCGTGCTCAGGCGGGTTCTCTCCAGGGAGGGGCTGCACAAGCTCTCTCCCATGTGGGAGGGCCCGTTCAAAGTTGTTCATGTTTCCAGGCCCGGCTCCGCGCGCTTGGAGACTCAGGAGGGGGTGCCAGTCCAGAACGCATGGAACATCTAGCACCTCCGGAGGTTCTACCCCTAAAAAGGCCCGGAGCCTGTGAAGAAGACGAATGCCTGTGAAGCTATCGCGTTTTGGAAAAGGCCCGGAGCCTGTGAAGAAGGCGAATGCCTGTGAAGCTATCTCGTTTTGGAAAAGGCCCAGAGCCTGTGAAGAAGGCGAATGCATGTGAAGCTATTGCCTTTTAGAAAAGGCCCGGAGCCTGTGAAGAAGGCGAATGCCTGTGAAACTATCGCATTTTGGAAAAGGCCCAGAGCCTGTGAAGAAGGCGAATGCCTGTGAAGCTATCGCGTTTTGGAAAAGGCCCGGAGCCTATGAAGAAGGCGAATGCCTGTGAAGCTATCGCGTTTTGGAAAAGGCCCGGAGCCTGTGAAGAAGGCGAATGCCTGTGAAGATATCGCGTTTTGGAAAAGGCCCGGAGCCTGTGAAGAAGGCCAACGCCTATGAAGCTCGCCGCCCGTGACACTCTCACGTAATAATGAGTTGGGGCTGTACACGCCCCGGAGTCTCAGAAGCACCGGCCTCAGGCCCTGGGGCTCCCTCCCACGCCTAGTGGTAGCACTTAGCTCCGCGCTGGTGAGAAGACGTCGAAGACTAGATTAGGTGCCGGACGCGGCTTTTCATTTGCTTTCCGCCGTTGGCTCGTTCCTTCTCATTCGAAGTTTTATTGAAGTTGTTGCCGTCTTTGGCTTGTGGTTCTCCGACTTTTCGCTCTCCTACCTCGATTTCTCTTGTGCAAGGCCTCGCGAGGGGGGCAGCTGAGCGCGCTCGCAAGTGTTCCTACCCTGGTCATTCAAAGGGTTCGCGTCCTGGGCCAATCACAGGAGCACCCCTCCAGTCCGTGCCCCACGGGCACCGCGACACAAACAAAGGGCCTGGGTCGGTCGCCCCCCATGGCCGGGGCCGGGAATTATCCACGCGCGGGCACATAGCCAGAAGGTACAATAACGAAAGCAAAACGATGATTAACCGCAATAACCCAAACACGCCCCCCACGGGGCTCCACGCTACTATCTTTGTTATGCAGGAAAAAGGAAAAGAAAGGACAAATCTGGTGTAGCTCGCCTCACACCGGCCCACAGGGAAGGTCCGAGCTGCCTCCGGAGCTCAGGCGGACTCCCTCTCGCGCTTCACCAGGGCGCGACGGCGGGCGGACACATTGCCACCTCCCAAGCAGATACGACGGCGTGGAGGCTGACCGCGGCCACCGCTAGAAGAGTCGCCGCCTGAAGAAGAACCGGAGAAGCTTGAGGAACCCCGAGCGCCGCCAGCCGCGCGAGCGCTGCCCTCTCCGTCATCGCCAGAGCTGGGTTCCCAGCCACGGTCGTCACCCTCTGGGCAACACCCTGCGCGGCGACCATCTTCCCCAAACACCCTCACGTAGAGGGTGGCATCGCCGTCGAACTTGAAGTGCAGGGTGCACCGACGGCTCAGGCCGCACGCGCGGGCAAACGTCTGCCAACCGCAGGCCAGGGACAGGCTCCCGGCCGCGGAGACCTCCAGTGAGACCCATGAGGCCCGGTTGCAGCAGCCGTCGGCCTAGAGCCAGAGGCCGCACGGGGCGCCGGCCGGGAGCTCGCCAAGGAGGAAGCGAGGAAGTGGAAGCCGGGTGCTAGTCGGCTCCGCCGACCACACGACAAACTCCGGCAGCACTTCAGCAGCACGAGAGCGCGGCCTAGGGGGACGCGCAGCCGGAGCACACCCCCCGGCCATAGCAATCCGCCCGTCGCTGTACTGAAGATCACCTCCGCGGCCGCGGGGAGCCACCGTGGTGGCCACGGGATGTTTGCAAGGGCGCCCTCGGCCGCGCTTGGGCGGGGAAGAGGCGGACTCAACCTGGCGAGCCTTCCCCTTCTCTACGGTCGAGAACCTCCTCGACGGGGCCATGAAGAAAAAGGAGAAGCAAGGGGGGATGAATTGGAAGGGCGCGCACCGGTCCATACTTATAGCTGGCTATGGCTAACCAACGGCCCCCACGATCGCAGGTAATTATGACACGCTTTGCATGCAGGGACTTGTCCAATCCGTGCAGTTACCGAGACGCCATGGGGAAGTGGAGGCGCCCACGTCCGATCAACCGCCATGCGGCACGCAAGGCCGCAGGCTGTTAGGGCCCGCGGTGCTTCGCTCTTGCCCTTCCGCCTCCCTGCACGGCCAAGTCCGGGCGCGCCTTGGGCCCGGGGGCTACTGTCGGCGTTATGGGAACGGGGGTCCCCAGACTTGCCTGCCTGCGGACCCGTGGGTTCGCCCAAGCCGGAGAGCCACCGGAGCCGCCGCCCCGTCCGTAGCTGCCGCCGCTGCCGTCTTCTCCGTCGCCGGCGACCCCAATCGCCGCGGTAACCACAACCCCTCCTCGTCCGTCCGATCTGGATCTAAGGATCCAGATCCATTTGTTTTTTTTCCTCTAAGCGTTTTTTATTTAGAGAGCGTTCGTTAGCTTAGGCTCCGGAGCAAACGGTTTTCATTAGTTAGCGTTCGGCGGTGAACGTTCGTTCGGTAGAATTTTTCTTTTTCCTTTTAATTTCGGCCAGGGACCTATCTGTGATGATTTTATTTACAGATTAGTCCCCGATTTTCAAACGACCACATCTTTTTACCCGTTTATTCAAATCCAACAAAACCAACGCCCACTTCTTCGTTATGATCCCCTCTATCCAGTAATCCAACCCACACATGTTTTTGAAATTTTAAAATTTGAATTAGATCAGATTTAGATTCAAACTTCATTTGATCATAACTTGAGTTTTATAACTCTAATTTAGTTGATTCTTTTTGCAAATCGAAGTTCTTGACCTAAACTTTCTGATAAGGCCAAATTCACATAACTTTGGTACAGTTAGAAATTGTTTTATGTTGCAAGAGTTATTTGCTTGGTTTTGATGTTTTCCGAACTATCTTCTTCGTTCTTCCCGATCTTCTGAGTGATTGCTTATGTGTGGTTACTATTGCTTGCTCACGATAGATTGAACGGAGTGTGACGAGTAGAACTATCAAGATTTATGAGTGCAAATCATCTTCATCAACATTGCAGGCAAGTTCACACTTTGATCATACCCCCTTTCATACCCAGTTTTTATGCATTAGCTTCACCCTCAAACATTGCATGAGTAGGATTGATAACATGTGGGTATTGGGAAGTAGTTGATGAGGTAGGAACCTATTGCCCTGCATTCAAACCTTGGGAGTTACTATTATGTTATGCTTATAGTGCCATGCTATGCTCATAGACGTGGATTGGGTTTTGAGAGTATTCATGACAGATGTGAGATTGTTAATAAATGGTTTACTTAAGGTGGCAACTTAAACACACATCTGGGTGGATTGAGGTACCTGGGTATTCCAGGATTGCCTGTCTAGGCACCTGGGTAGACCAGGATTGCCTGTTTTTTTTATGGACCGCCACCCAGGCTCAAAGGGATCATGAGATTTTTCATACTAGAAACTTCCGTGTGCAGCCACAAGCTATTATCGGCTCTAGCATAGTTGATTAAGTCGTGCGAACTCTTACAGGGTAGACTAGTAGATGTAGGGGAAAGTAGGTGTAACGGTCTATCCATTGTAAGGTGCTAGCGCTTCTGAAAGACTATGTCTCGGTCATCCGCCTTCTCAAACACCATGTAGTGCAAGAAACAAAATGGACGCGATCGAGTCTTGTGGGGAAAAGTGCGCAAACCTCTGCAGAGTGTATAAACTAATCATGATTAGCCGTGTCCCCGGTTATGGACATCTTGAGTATCTAGTACTTGGATTATCAAGTGAATCTCATCATGTTACTTTAAATTAAGTTTGTTGGGTTTAATGATGTTACTTAATTGGGATTGAGAATGCTGTCAACCATTCTCAATGTTTAACAACCACCATGATAGTTAAATGAAATTTATTCCTTTGCAGTAGGGAAAAATTGGCTTTTCGCAAAAACCTTATAACCATAGAGCTTTTCCACCAGCCATATATGCATGTAGTGATAGCCATTGTTCATCATTTCTCTCTATGGTGTGAATTTGCTGGTACATTCAATGTACTGACCCTTTGTGGCTGCAACGTCTCATGTTGCAGGATTATCTTACGATGAGTAAGTGATACGTTAGGGTTACGATTTCTACACTCAACCTTGCCGTTGGTGTTGATGGGAATCCACAACCTTGTTACTTCTGCTATTTTGGATTGAGGTAATAGTATTTACGTTACTTTTACATGTGATTTACCTCTATTATAAATCCTCGATTACTGTGTGTGTCAGCATACGATCCAGGGATGACACTTAAGCACAGATACTTGATCCATTCGGGTCGGGTCGCTACAAGATGGTATCAGAGCACATGTTGACTGTAGGAACGTGACCCTAGAAACTGGCAAGCCCATAGCAAAGATTTTTCTCTACAACTTTCCCTTTTAAAAGATCTTTTACCTCTCTTCTATTCTAAGCTTATTCAAAAATTCCCCTTGGTGAGACCATATCCCTTTTCCCTTTTGACCACATGAAGATTCGACTGATGAGACCACTCCAAAAAGTACAAGATATCGGAACAACTAAGACCGCTTCGGAATGAAGAGGATTTTACTGTGCATCTGAATAATGGAAACTACAACGGTTGAAGACTCCAAAGACTAGGAGAATTTGAAGGCTCTGAAGAATCCCAAGATTTGTATGACCTAGGAAGGCTACCCTTATGGAACTTGGCAGACTAAGGAAGCTGTCAATACCTGAGATCAAGGTGTATCGGAGAAAGACCAGAGCAGGGAGAGTTAAAAACTTAAGGTTCTGTCAAGGAAAACCCTAAGGCAGGAGATATCAACTATGGAATGATAGCTCATGGAAATGACAAGAGCAGAAACATGACTATCGATGGTATTATCTCCCGCTGATGCTATTGTCACCGTGCTGAGTTAAGGATACATTTCTTCAGAATGGATTTGATGGAAGAAGGCTGATGGAGCACCTATCAGTAAGGTGAAGTTTTAACCTTAGCTGGTGTATCACCAGGATCTGGAGAATTACATTAGGAATTTTAAGACGGACCAGCAGGAAGCCGTATTTTGACAAGGAAGCATTTCATGAAGAATTTAGGTGCAAGAAGCTGAAGTAGCCAAGCTGGAGGAGCAAAACCTCGAGATACCGGAGATTCGTCAGGAACTGAAGGACAGTAGGACCATGGTTCATGTGAAGGATGTTGAAACCAGAAGTTTGAAATGCAACTACGGAATATTAAAGGATGTTACGAGATATTTCATGTCAGCAAAGATGAGCTGACAAAAGGACTTGAGAAAGACAAGTATGACCGGAAGAAGCCATTGGAGGCATGAACAAGACTTGAAGAGTTATACGACCTTGAAGATTTATTGACCTTTAGAAGACCAAACCCCTTTCATATGCCTACGTTAGATGCGATGATAGTGGGCTGTCATTTGTTTGATGTTTTCCGACAGCCACAATAAAATCTGTCTTTTCAAAACCATTGTTTGTATTGTGTGTATCCCTCTCCTTCTCTCTTATCTTACCCCAAACCCACATGGACCCAATAGAGGATGAATGGAGATGAGCTTGTATTTTCTGGACCAATGAGTCAATGGACCAATGGATTCAGAACATGGAGGATCACATGAAGAAAAACCTTATAGTCGGAAAGGATATGACCCAGCATGCTCTTTAGTGCTTTGAAAGAGGTGCTACTACTTGGTGGAGAATGTACCAAACCATCAATGGATGGCAAGGAGTAACCACTTGGAAAGAATTTAAGTTGACTTTGCCAAAGTCTTAGTTTGTGTCCCAGAAGTTGAAGCCTTATGGAAAGGATATGAAGAAACCTTGTGCATGCAAGATTTGTGGAGAAGTAGGACACACCCATAAAGAACACAAGGATGAATGCCCAAATTGTGAAGGAAGTCACCCAGTTGAAGAATGCCCAACTAGGCAGATTACTTGTTTCTTGTGTGAAGGGATTACCCACTATCTTACTCAGTGTCACATTTACCCCATGGTACGAAGGACCGTATAGTAGAAGAAAGAAGTAAAGAAAGGAGCCCTTATGGAAATTTTAGAAGAACCCGTGATGAAGGAAGAGATGGAGGACACACCTAAAGAAGACCCGAGTAAACCCTGCACTAAGTCTTGCTATTCATGTGGAGAAGAAGGACACATCTCCCAAAATTGTTTGAATGGGGATCTAGTAGAATTCCCGACAGAGGAAGTAGAGTATGACCCACAAGAAATAGAAGCCATGATTGGCATGGAAAGGTCTAGGAAGAGAAGCAGATTAGATTCCAGGAAGGATCTGAGTCATATCACATGTTATAGGTGCAAGGAGTCAGGGCACTACCTCAACAGTTGCCCAAAAAGGAAACCTTGAGACTTGTCAGAAGTAATATGTTTTGTTTTAATGAATCAGGGCACTTTGCCAGAGATTGTCCCAAAGAGAAGGAAACTTGTGCTAGATAGTTGAGTTTGCAACAAAAGAAATGGAGTAGTAGAAGTGAGAACATTTTCTTTTATATTGAGGTGTTGAGTTGAGACATGTAATGGAAAAGCAAGAGATTGTAATCACTTGAGAATGAATAAAGTTAGCATCGTTGGTACTGATATGGATTTTATGAGTTGTTACTCTATGAAGAAGAATTTTGGCCATTCTGAGGATATGAGAAATATGGTCTATGGAAGATTTGTGCATTTTAAGGGTGGTAGTACCCTGTAAGAACTGTTGACCCCTGGAAAAGATAAGTATACCCCACTGAGTGGATTTCAAATAAAATGAATACGAGTTTTGTCTCGATATGTGTGATACCCCAAGAGTATGTGGGATGAAGTTGGAGACCGTCAGTTGTTTGGACCAAATGTGATCAAGGAGTCAGAAGAGAATGTTAAGTTGATTCGAGATAGACTGAAGGTAACTCAGTCCAGGCAGAAGAGTTATGCAGACTAAAAAAACTCAAGGAGGTAGTCTATGAAATTGGAGTCAGAGCATGTCTTCGTGTGTCCCCTCTGCGAGGAGTTAAATGATTTGGAGTTAAGGGAAAATTAGCCCCGAGATTTGTAGGACATACCGAGTTTTGGAGCGTATGGGAGAAGTGGCCAACAAGTTGGAGTCACCCGAAGGACTGTCAGGAGTTCATGATGTGTTTCATGTTTTCCCAGTTGAAGGAAGTGCCATGCAGAGATGGCTAATATTCCCCTGTAAGGACGCTTGACCCTGGAAAGGATAATGATGTTCCACGAAGTGGAATATGGACTTCATAACTATAAGTTTTTATCTCGGTATGAGGGATATCCCACGAGGATGAAGAGATGAATTACTATTGGATATAAAGGAGGTGTGAGGTTGGAAATATGGATCAAGGGAAATTCTGTCGGCGTTCTGGGAACGGGGGTCCCCAGACTTTCCTGCCTGCGGCCTGCGGCGTGGCTCAAAGGGGGCCCAGCACGGCCCATCTTCATCAACATAAGACCCAAGACCCTCGCGAGGGGCCAAGCCTCGCGGGGAGGACGACATGGAGCTTCCTCAGGCACGGCCTCATCAGGCTGGCTCACGAGGAGGCGGAGAGATCGAGGCGGGGTACCTCACGAGGTGCCCATGACGCAAGCCATGATGACCAAGGGCGCCAGGTGGGCGCCAGCCCGCGCAGTGTCCTCCTTTCCTCTTTGGTGCAAAGGGGGCAAGCGCAGGCGAGAGGATCAAGCAAAGGCATCCATTTCAGTGCAACGAGACCAAGACCAGTCCAACGGTGGGAAGGAGGTCATCGTGGAGCCTAGGACTGCGTCACCACAGAGCCTTTGGCAGGCGAGGACCAACTTTAGTCTTGATAAGTGTACCAGATGTTCCCCTTCAAAATGGTCAATTGTTGGCGCCCTTCCAGCTCAATATTTGGGAAGAGGCCCAGGGCCCTTGCCTATAAATAGGACTAGCCACCCCCATGGTAGAGAGATGGAGCATCTAGATCAAGAGAGGTCCAGAACTGGGCAAGCAGAGAACCAGAGAGAGAGAGAGAGAAGGGTGGCTGAACTCCTCCTAGCAGTTCATCGCCCCAACCAAGAGCAGACCCTCGCGAGGCTGTTCTTCCTCGTATTGTTCATCATCATCAGCCCAAGAGGCAATCCACCCGCCACAAACTAGAGTAGGGTATTACACCACAATGGTGGCCCGAACTAGTATAAACCTGGTGTCTCTTGTGCTGTTCTTTCAGTAGTCTAGATCTTTGCGAGACGGAGAGGTAGAGGGCGTAATCTCCGCGCGCACCCCAGAGTTCGAACCTCAAGGGTCTGCCGGAACCCGAAATCCGACCTTTGGTGCGCTAGGTAGCGGTGCGTCGGAATTCGTCTTCCACCGCTCCGTTCTCCTCCGACCGTCGCGTCCATGTCCGACGCTCGTCGGGCCCGCGCCGAGCGCCGGGCCGCCATCGCTTCCCGCGTCGCCCAGACGGCTCCCGTCGGCGGGAGTCCTTGTCGTTCCCCGTCACCCTCCATCAACGCCGCCACCGGCCCGGCGGGGACTAAGCAGCAAGCGTTGTCTCAGCATCCATCCGTGCGGCAAGACGGCTGCACCGCTACTCCATCGCTCACACCAGCTGGTTCTTCATCCCGCGCGCTCCGCGCACCCTTGGAGGCTCGAGCTCCACTCATCGCGGCAAACGAGCTCCTACGCTACCGTCCCGTCGACGACGTCTATGAAGAGTGGCTCGACCGCGTCGCCGAGCTCGTCCGCGCCGCAGGGGGCTCTCCCGCGCTGTCCGTTCCGCTGCGCCGCACCCCGCCCCGCGCGGGCAACGAAGCTCCAGGGGCGTACCAGGCGCCTCCTATCCAAGAAGATGCCATGGCTCCAAGGCGCGTGGCCCCTGGGCGGAACTCGCTCTGCCAGGTGCCAGCGCAGCAAGAACGGAGCTGCCGAGAAGTCCCTTGCCCGCAAGAAGCTGCCCGGGAGCTCCCTGCTTCGGCACGTCGCGACCCTGCTCCAGCTCCGGCACGCCAAGACCCCGCGCTGCTCCCACCTACAACGCATGGGGACCCGCAAGACTGAGCTCTCCACCAGCCAAAGCCTTTCATGGCCACCGCAGGCTGCCGTGCCTACACCAACGAGCTGCGTAGCGTCGCGTGGCCCGGCAAGTTCAAACCAGACCTGCCTCCTCGTTACAACGGCACGACCGACCCTGTAGAGTTCCTCCAGCTCTATGAGCTGGGCATCGAAGCTGCCAGCGGGGACGAGAAGGTCATGGCGAACTGGTTCCCCATGGCGCTTAAGGAAGGAGCTCGCACCTGGCTCCTAAATCTGGCTCCAGGCACGATCTCTTCCTGGGACCAGATGCGCACCCGCTTCATCGCCAACTTCCAAGGTACTCGCGACCGGCCGCCCGTCATGAGCGACATGCGCCGCATCAAGCAACAACCTGGAGAGACCCTGCAAAAGTACATCCAGCGCTTCAACTGCGCGCGCCTCAAGATCCCCAAGGTGTCCAAGGAGGCCATCATTTCAGCCTTCTCCGATGGTGTGTGCGACGTCAAGATGAAGGAGGAGCTGGCGATGCATGAAGACCTGTGCACCTCCCTGAAGCTGTTCAACTTGGCGACCAAGTGCGCCAGGGCTGAGGAAGGACGTCTCTCCCTCCTCGAGCTGCCTGCCGCAGACCCAGAAGAGAAGAAGCCCAAGGCCAAGGACGTGAAGCGCAAGGGGGCTGTCGTGCTCGTGGCAGAACCAGACACCAAGCGGGGCAAAGATCTTCCTGAGTCCTCCAGGGGCAGCCGGTACTGTGTGTACCATGACCTCCACACCCACAACACCAACGAATGCCAAGAACTCCGCTTCGCGCGAGAAGGAAGGATCGGCCGTCGTCCCGACCGTGCTGATTGGGGCTACGACCAAGGAGGAGGAAGAAACGCAGGACGCTGGGAAGACCGCGGCCCGCGCCAAGGGTGGCGCGATCAACCTCGCGAGGATCGCTGGCGAGACCTGCCTCGCGAGGGGGACTGGAGGGATCAACCTCGTGAGGATCGCCCACAAGGTAACGCAAGCCTCCCTCCACTGCCGCCTCAGCCAAGGAGGAACGAGGACCGCCATCAAGATGAAGGGGCTGGGGGCTTCCAGGAGCCACGCGCAATCGCCTGCATCCTGGGCGGAGCTCAAGCCCCAGCCTTGCAACGCATCTTCAAGCACTTTGCCCACGAAGTGAATGCGGTCCTCCCCAAGCTCGAAGCAACGCACCCTCTCAGGTGGTCGGCGTGCGCCATCACGTTCAGCTCAGCGGATCAACTCAAGTGTGCGGCCACAGCCAGAGTCCTCCTGATGCTTTGCTCCCCAGTCATCAGCAATGTACTGGTCACCAGGACCCTCATCGATGGTGGGGCAGGGCTCAACGTCCTGTCCGTGGAAACATTCAACAATCTCCAAGTGCCCTATGACCAGCTTCAGCCAACCAAGCCCTTCTTCGGAGTCACCGACGGTTCCACGGTCCCGATTGGGTAGGTCCGCCTCCCTGTCACCTTCGGGGCACGCAACAACTAGCGCACCGAGCTCATCGACTTTGATGTCGCCCACATCCGCCTGCCGTACAACGACATCCTCGGGTACCCAGCGCTGGTCAAGTTCATGGCCGTAACTCACCATGGCTACAACGTCCTCAAGATGCCAGGAAGTGGCGGAGTCATCACGGTGCCCTGTGAAGAGAAGGATGCAGTGTGTTCCCTGGAGCGAGCCTTTCAGGCCGCATCACTGGAAGACCCGGATCGCAGAAGCAGGAGGCTTTCGGAGACCACCCCCAAGAAGACAAAGACATCGTCCGGACCGGCCCCTCAGGAGGCTGGCCCCTCAGGGCCCGCGTCTGCCGAAGGGGAACCTCCTTCCATCGCATAGGAAAGCGCGCCTGGCGCCCTCCTTAGGCAGGGCTCAGGGGCTCTCCCCTGGAAGGCCGCCGACCTAGCCAGGGTCACGAGGGAGGCGCTTGGGCACCACGTGGAGGCATGTTTCGAAGCACGTTTCCCTCAAGAAGGAGCAAGGCAAGGAAGGCCAGACCCGCAGGAGTTCGTCGACAAGGCCACTCAAGAACTACAGGAATCAAGAGTCATGAGAGGTTGCCGCCGTCTACCGGCTATGGCTCCCCATCCAGGCGAGGATGGTGGGCTGCATGTCTGCATCGACGTACCAGGGCTCAACCAAGTTGCTACGATGGAGCGCCTCTGGCCCTCGCGAGTGGGGCGCTGCGGGGGTCCGCCCCACAGCTAAGTTCGCATGCCTTACGGCTTGCCGAGCGCGGTTGCTACATACCAGCGCCTCATGAGGGGCATCATGGAGGCTCAAGAAGACAAGTGTTCCACAGCCTTGGCGGAGATGGAGATGATTCGCGAAGAGCCACCAGCGCCTCCGGAGCCTCCCGAGGCCCCTGGGCCTGGGGGCTCGTGAGGATCGGCTTCCGCAGCCCACCGAGTCTGCTGCACCAATACCCCTTCGTCCTAGACATCTTCAGGTGACATCTTTCAAGTTTCATTTCCAGCTGGGAGCGCCCTCCCAGGGCTGCATCATTCCCAGGCCGCGTGGGTCCATCCCTGCGGCGTGTATCCCTTTTATTTCATGTCGTTAGCTTGCTTTGTTGGGGGCGCCCCTCGGGCTGCATCATCCCCAAGTCGCTCGGGCCTGACCCAGCGATGTCTACCTTCCCAGCATCTATTTGAATGAATCCCCTCCTTCGCGGCTAACGTGTTTGATCTAGTTGCCTGCTCAACTGACGCCAACTGACGGAATTGCTCCCATAATGGCACGACGCTTGCGCATGGGTCCGTCCCTGCAACACCGACAAACCTGAATGACTGAGCTCTGGCCGCGGCAGCCCCGCATGGCGCCACCTCGTCAAGCCTTCAGTGCCTCACCTTCCCTCGGAAGCAACTAACGGCTGACTGATAATTGTCATGGCAACCCCTTCTTCCTTCTATGATGAGTTTACAGGATCCCCTAAGGGAGTTGCACCAGGCAAGGCCCTCGCGGCGTTCCTCTCCAGCCCTCGCCCTCTGGCCTTGACCACGGCATCGCGACCTAGCATACCAGCGACGGCTGAGACTAGCTCGAGGGCCGGGACCCGAGGACGTAGAGCAGAAAGGGGAGCAAAGGCGGGGGAGAAGGGGCACGCGAGGACCTCGCCGAGCGATTTCGCTCCTGCCGATGCGCGGACCCGACGATATACCAGGAATAATCCCCGATTCTCGAGATAAGTCACCACCCGAAAGCACCGGCTATCGTAGCACTACCCCCGCACCTAATGCAATTCTGAGTCAGCGATGTCGCTCTCCTTTCTCGGCGAGCGACGGCTGCTTGGGCGCCTAAGGGGACCTCCTGAACATCGTGACTCAGGGGCTCTTACCGGACCCCTGGTCGCTCACCTCCTAGCCTTGACCACGACATCGCGACCTGGCATACCAACGACGGCTGACGCCGCCTTGGGACTGGGACCTGTCGACGCAGAGCACCAAGCCCTCGTGAGGTTTGAAAGGGAGAACTGAGCTAAGACGGAATCAGCAACTCACACAGCTCTACAACAAGGGTTATATATTAACAAAACAGGATCACAGGCACCTTACAAGCCCCCATGGGGCGCATTTTGATTCCTCGCAGGGGACGGGTCCTAAGGGATGCTAACTACACGCGCCCCTGCAAAAGACGCCATCATCAATAGTGGGCCGTCAAGCGCCGGCGCCAACCCCATCCAGATCAGAGTCGGCGACGGCCAGACAAGCCCGCCCTGCTCCAGGAGCGGCGCCGGCTCGTGGGCTCGTAGCTGTCGTCACTCATCTCCGGAGTCGCGAAGATCTCGCTGGAGTCGCTGGATCCTCCCGCGCCTTCGTCTCCTGTGGAGCCGCCAAGGGAGCGGTCGACGGGCCTAGCCCTCACCATGGCGAGGTCCTGGCCACCTCTCCCAGGGCAACACTCCAGCCGGCGCCCGTTCGTGTCGAAGGCCTTGAAGAACATCACCGAAGCGCCATCATACTCCAAGTGGATCGTGAGGGCGCCCCTTGCTCTGCAACCCCGGGCGATCTCGCCCCCGCCTCGAGTCATGAAGACTTCGCCCGAGGCAACGACCGCGACCTCTGCCTCGGTCACGGGGGTGCTGCAGTCGGCGTGCTGTAGCCATAGCTCCAGGAGTTTTCCCTGCGGGATGACGGAGGCGAAGAAGGGAGGAAAACGAATCCAAGATCGAGGGGGCATGGCGGCATGTAGCACGAACTCGCGGGAGGAGCCCTCGGCGTGGACCCCAGGAGGAACAACACACACCTTCGTGACCCGTCGACGCCGACGATGGCACTGACCGCGGGGATCGGCATCGACCCCTTCAAGGCCCTCGACATGGGCATACAAGGGAAGCGGGAACCCCGGCGGAGGCCGCTCGCACCAAGGCCTCGACACCACCTGACGGTCCTCCTCGTCCCGGCCGCGAAGGGCGAGCCGTTTCTTCGGCGGGAGCGGGTCTGGTCCCTCTCGAGGGGCCTTTCCCTTCTCCGCTGCAGAGAACCGGCGGATCGGAGCCATCGCATCAAGACGGAGCAAGGATCGGGAAGAAGGAAAAGCAAGGAGGGATGGACTGGAAGGGCACGCGCAGTTCCGTACTTATAGCCGGCGAAGGCCAACCATCGGCCTCCATGATCGCAGGTAATCATGACACGATTTGCATCCAGGGACTTGTCCAATCCGTGCGATCACCGAGGCATCATGGGGAAGCGGAGATGCCCACGTCCCATCAACTGCCACGCGGCGCCCAAGGCCGCAGGCTGTTAGGGCCCGCGGAGCTTCACCCTTGCCCTTTCGCCTCTCAGCACGGCCAAGTTCGGGCGCGTCTTGGGCCCGGGGGCTACTGTCGGCGTTCTGGGAACGGGGGTCCCCAGACTTGCCTGCCTGCGGCCTACGGCGTGGCTCAAAGGGGGCCCAGCACGGCCCATCTTCATCAACACAAGACCCAAGACCCTCGCGAGGGGCCAAGCCTCGCGGGGTGGACAACGCGGAGCTTCCTCAGGCGCGGCCTCATCAGGCTGGCTCACGAGGAGGCGGAGAGATCGAGGCGGGGTACCTCACAAGGTGCCCATGACGCAAGCCATGACGACCAAGGGCACCAGGCGGGCGCCAGCCCGCGCAGTGTCCTCCTTTCCTCTTTGGTGCAAAGGGGGCAAGCGCAGGCGAGAGGATCAAGCAAAGGCATCCATTTCGGTGCAACGAGACCAAGACCAGTCCAACGGTGGGAAGGAGGTCATCGTGGAGCCCAGGACCGCGTCACCAAAGAGCCTTTGGCAAGCGAGGACCAACTTTAGTCAGGATAAGTGTACCAGATGTTCCCCTTCAAAATGGCCAATTGTTGGCGCCCTTCCCGCTCAATATTTGGGAAGAGGCCCAGGGCCCTTGCCTATAAATAGGACTAGCCACGCCCAGGGTAGAGAGATGGAGCATCTAGATCAAGAGAAGTCCAGAACCTGGGCAAGCAGAGAACCAGAGAGAGAGAGAGAAGGGCGGCTGAACTCCTCCTAGCATTTCATCGCCCCAGCAAAGAGCAGATCCTCGCGAGGCTGTTCTTCCTTGTATTGTTCATCATCATCAGCCCAAGAGGCAATCCACCCACCACAAACTAGAGTAGGGTATTACACCACAATGGTGGCCCGAACTAGTATAAACCTTGTGTCTCTTGTGCTGTTCTTTCAGTAGTCTAGATCTTTGCGATACGGAGAGGTAGAGGGCGTAATCTCCGCGCGCACCCCAGAGTTCGAACCTCAAGGGTCTGCCAGAACCCGAAATCCGACAAATTCCATGATGAGTCTGAGTAATCACGTCTTAGTTTGGTGCAAATAGAAGGAAGGAAGACAGTACAATTTGATGGATTTTAAGTATGCTTGGAAGCTGGAAGTTGGATGTTGGAATAATGATCAGTTGCCCGATGATAAGTTCAAGGACTACAAGTGATGAGATGGGCCATAACCCACAGGCTCCAGGACCTGCCAAGAAGCAAGCACATTCTTGCTGAAGGAAAAACCCTGGAGGAAGATACGACGTTTATCGACAGACAATTTTATAGGAGTAACGGAAAACCTGAGAGTTGTGAAGGAACGATAGATGTTTGTTTGGCTTGCAGAGTCAATGGATTATTTTGAACGCACTTCGTGGACAAGAGAAATTCTGCAATGCTTAGGAGGATGACCGAGTGTTAGAATGCGAGATTCGCTAAACCGTATACAAGGTAATGATTTGGGTGCAGGATGGATTGATCACCATACCGACTTACTCTTATTATTCGCCTTGCTATGTGGGATGGTAAATCTGAGTGACTTACCTATAGTAAAGAGACGATGATCAAAACCCTGTTTAACCTTAGAATGGTATAGCAATTTTCCCTTGTACAAGGCAGCTTTTGCCAACCGTAGGTTATACGGTGAGGATCAACCCAGACCCATTTCCTGCAGGAGAAACCATAAATTGTTGACCACCATGAGATATCGATAGTTGTTTAGTATTGGCGCCAGACCCGTCAGCTAATAAGACCCAGTCATAGAAGAACCTTACCAAGATGAAAGGACAAAAGAATTGAGGAAAAGGTTATGCCGTTACCGGAAGAGCCCAGAGAAAGTAATTATACTAAAGATCTGAGAAGACCAGCCCCGTCAAGAATAAGGATGGAGTATATGAGTTTTGATGGAACCGTAACAATGTTTCTAAGGGTGGTAGCACCCCAGACCCTTGTGATGATCGATGGAGACCCCCAAACCCTAACCTATTTCTTTCTAGCCTCTCCGAATCTCGAGGGCGAGATTCATTTTAAGGGTGGTAGTTTTGTAACATCCCAAAATTCTAAATTTTGGAATGTTATAATAAATAGATAGATTTGATTGATTGTTTGGTTGATTGTGTGAAATTGAGTGAATTTCGAAACCTTTTTGAAAGTTAAATGAGAGGGAATAAAAGGACTTTCCCAAACTTTCATATTTGCTTTCTGATCTCCATGAATTCAAATTCCTTTCAAATACAAAACCCTTGAGCGAAGATGATATGACTTCTTCCATTTAATTAAATGAAAGGGTATTTGAAAATAATTGAATTTCATTTGGAAATATTTCAATTCATAAACTTCATGCAGCTCAATGATTTTCATGAGAGAAGATAAAATGACTTCTTCAAATTATATGAAATATGAGTTGGGAGTTTCAAATAATTAAATTCAAAGTTCTTTTGAATTTATTCTCAATTTGGAGTTATTTGAGTTTTATTCAAATTATTTTTCTCCAAAAATAAAATATATGGAAAATAGGGTAACATGATTCCCTACAATAGAAAATTGGAGAAAAATTAATTTGAAATCATTTTGGTATTTTTAAAATTATTTTTATTGGATTTTACTAGACCAGCAGCACTCTTTGAATTATCTGAATTTGTGTGGATTTTATTTGGCATATTAAAAATGTTCTTGTCGTAGACAATCTTTTTCTGAAAATTTTGATATATTATATGCCTATATAATATTAGTTATTTCGTTTTTATTATTTTATTTGTATGGAAAATGTTTTTTTAAATCCGACTGGGCCGGCCCAGCCGAAGCTAGGCCAAGGCCCAGCTCCGCGCCGCCTTCCCCGTCGTGGCCGACCAGGACTCCACCGGAGTCCGGCGCCGACACGGCTCCGGCCGGCCCCTCGCCCACGCCACGGAGCCGCCCCGCCCCCATATAAGCGTCGCCTCCGCCGCCTCTCTCTCCTCCTCACCGCTCGCGCCGCCCTCGCGGATCCAGCACCACCGCCGCCGCACTTCACCTGCATCGCCGCCGCCTGCTACGCCGCTCCGCCGTCGCCGCACCGTGCCAGCGCCCCCGCCTCGCGCAGCCGCCGCTCGCCGCTCCTCCTCCTGAGCCGCGCCACCGCTCGCCTTGCCCGCGCGCCGCTGTCGCTGACGCCCGCCGCCGCGGGAAACCGCCGGAGTTGACCGGTCCGCCGCCGCCGGATCCGATCTGCCCCGAACCGGTATCAACTGCCCCGGTTCGGTTTATTTTATATTCTTATAGGTTTTCTCTAGTTTTCTTTTAAAGCCGGTTTTTGTTTAGGTTTATTTATTTAGAGAACATTCTCTAGTTAAGTTTATAAAAAGAACGTTCGTTATTTAGTCTTTTTCTTTTCCTGTTAATTTTAGTCAGGGACTTCTTTGTAGATGTTTATTTACAGATTAGCCCCTCATTTTCAAACGATCATTACTTTTTACTTGTTAGTCCAAATCCAACGAAACCAACGCCCACGTCTTCGTTACGATCTCCTCTATCCAGTAATTCAACTCAAACATGTTATTGAAAAGTTTAAAATTTGAATTATATCAGATTTGAATTCAAACTTCGTTTGATCATAACTTGAGTTTCGTAGCTCCGTTTGAGTTGATTCTTTTTGCAAATCGAAGCTCTTGACCTAAACATTCTAATAAGGCCAAATTCACATAATTTTGGTACTGTTAGAAATTGTTTTATGTTGCAAGAGTTATTTTCTTGGATTTGATGTTTTCTAAATTGTTTTCTTCATTCTTCCCGAACTTTTGAGTGATTGCTTATGTGTGGTTACTACTGCTTGCTTACGATAGATTGACTGGAGTGTGATGAGTAGAACTATCAAGAGTTTTGAGTGCGAATCATCTTCATCAACATTGCAGGCAAGTTCACACTTTGATCATATCCCTTTCATACCCAGTTTTTATGCATTAGTTTCACCCTCAAACATTGCATGAGTAGGATTGATAACATGTGGGTTGGGAAGTAGTTGATGAGGTAGTACCTATTACCTGTTTATTATCAAACCCTTGGGAGTTACTATTACATTATGCTTACTTTGCCATGCTATGCTCATAGATGTGGATTGGGTTTTGAGAGTATTCATGACAGATGTGAGATTGTTAATTAATGGTTTACTTAAGGTGGCAACTTAAACACACATCTGGGTGGATTGAGGCACCGGGTTATTCCAGGATTGCCTGTCTAGGCACCTGGGTAGACCAGGATTGCCTTTTTTTATGGACCGCCACCCAGGCTCAAAGGGATCATGAGATTTTTCATACTGGAAACTTCCATGTGCAGCCACAAGCTATTATGGGCTCTAGCATAGTTGATTAAGTCGTGTGAACTCTTACAGTGGTAGACTAGCAGATGTAGGGGTTGTAGGTGGTACGGTCTACCCATCGTAAGGTGCAAACGCTTCTAAAAGACTATGTCTCGGTCATCCATTTCTCAAACACCATGTAGTGCGAGAAATCCAATGGAGAAGATCGAGTCTTGTGGGGAAAAGTGCGCAAACCTCTGCAGAGTGTATAAACTAATCATGGTTAGCCGTGTCCCCGGTTATGGACATCTTGAGTATCTAGTACTTGGATTATCATGTGAATCTCATCATGTTACTTTAATTAATTTTGTTGGGTTGTTAATGATTACTTTTAATTGGGATTGAGAATGCTGTCAACCATTCTCAATGTTTAACAACCACCATGATAGTTAAATAAAATTTATTCTTTTGCAGTAGGGAAAAATTGGCTTTTCGCAAAAACCTTATAGCCATAGAGCTTTTCCACCAGCCAAATATGCATGTAGTGATAGCCTTATTTCATCATTCTCTATGGTGTGAATTTGCCAGTACATTCAATGTACTGACCCTTTCTGGCTGCAACGTCTCATGTTGCAGGATTATCTTACGACGAGTAAGTGATACGTTAGGGTTACGATTTCTACACTCAACCTTGCCGTTGGTGTTGATGGGAATCCACAACCTTGTTACTTCCGCTATTTTGGATTGAGGTAATAGGATTTACGTTACTTTTACATGTGATTTACCTGTGTTATAAATCCTCGAGTACTGTGTGTGTTAGCATACCGATCCAGGGATGACACTTAAGCACAGAGACTTGATCCATTCGGGTCGTGTCACTACATTCAATTGCATCCTTCAAATTTGAAATTAGTTGGTATGAGTAAATACAGTGATGAAAGAGCAAAGGAGTATGAACCATAGCTACGGAACCTAACGTGAGAACAATTCTTCTTCTGCTTTAAGCGTTGACTTGGGGTTCGTAGTGGTGCTCCTTGTGCTTTGGGCACTGTGGTTGCCTTACTAACTCTTCGTGTTTGGGTGCTGTGTGGTGGAGACGGTGTTGTGTCAACTGGAACTAGGTTACTATCTGCTGGGGTTGGGGTTAGAAGTGGTGTAGCTGGTTCTCTGTCCAACTGGGTAGGGGTACAATCTGCGTGAGTCTGGGTTATGTGTGGTGGGGCTAGTTCTTGGGCAAGTACAATCGTGGTTCTATTTGCATCGACAGGTAGCACAATCTTTTCTGAAGACCATGTTTTTACTCCCACAGATACTGCCATCACCCCCTCCAATTCAAATGGCTGATAAACAAGAAAAGTAATTGAGTGTACAGACATTGTAAGATAGACATGTGCAATGGATAGTAGGGAAGAAAACAAGGCATGAAATAATTCACATTTATGTTGTCCAACTAAACAGAATAGCATGATATAATTTCACATATATGATGGCTAATTAAACAGGATAGCATGACACAATTTCACATGTATGATGGCTAACTAAACATGATAGAATGACATACTTCAAAATATGATGACTATGTAAGTAGGATGACATGATATAACAATACGATGTGTCTATTAAAGTTGTTGGCATGCCATAACTCACAAACATGCCGTCGATGGAAACATGATGGCATGATATAATTCACAGATAGAATGACATAATTCAAAATATGATGACTATGTAAATAGGATGAGATCATATAACTATATTATGTCTTTAGAAAATGGTTTCCATGCCATAATTTAGATACATGCTGTCTATGTAAACATCATGGCATGATATAATTCAAATATATGATTTATATACTAAGCAAGTGAGCAGAGGGAAGTCGCATATATGATGTGTCAACTAAGGAGATGTCATTCAATATTGTGTATATGATGTAAAAACTAAGCATTGCAATACAACATATGCATGATATGAGTAATATAACCCTGCCAAGTTTGAGCATACATCTCAGGGGGGTAATAGGACTGGTCATCTACCTCTGAATCCTCCTCTGAGGAGCTATCTATAACCAGCAAGATATCTGCTTCAGCAGGTAGCATTGTCTGCTTTGAAGACCTTGTTTTCACTCCAGATTTCTCCATCACCAATTTAAATGGCTGATGCACAGGAAAAGCAGTTGAATATACAAACATTGTCGACAAATGCAATGAGAAATACAAAAAAAAGAATGGCATGATATAATTCACATATATGACTCTTGGCTAAACATCATGGCATTGCATAATTCACATATATAATGCCTTGCAACAAGATAGCATTGCATAATTCACATATATAATGTCTTGCAACAAGATGGCATTGCATAATTCACATATATGGTAATTAGACACTAAACAGGTGGCATTCACACAAAGCATGTCTAAACTAAGCAAATGACATAGCAATGCAAGACACCATATGCACGATATGAGCAACACAACCCTGCCAAGTTAGAGCATGCACCTCAGGGGGGGAATAGGATGGGTCATCTGTCTCTGAATCCCCCACCGAGGAGCTATCTGTAACCAGCAAGACATGCAATTCATCAGATAGCATTATCTGCTCTGAAGACATTATTTCCACTCCATATTTTTCCATGACCGTGTCGAATGGCTAATGCACAAGAAGAGTAATTGAATGTACTAAAATTGTTAACAAATTTAATATGTAATAAAAAAATGATGGCATGATATAATTCACATATAAGATGACTGGCTAACTAGAGTGGCATTGCAAAATTCACATATATGATGCCTGGCTAAACAAGATGGCATTGCATGATTCACATATACAATAAACAAACTAAACAGATGGCATTCACACAAAGCATATCTAAACTAAGCAGATGACATATTTGATGTAGAAAGTAAGCAATGCAAGGCACCATATGCATGATATTACCAACATCAGCATGCCAAGTTAGAGCGAAGACCTCAGGAGGTAAATAGGAGTGGTCTTCTCCTTCTGAATCCCCCTTAATTAGAACAATTATCTTCCTCTTGATTACAATCCAAAATGGGTGGAGGGGGGCTGCCTTTGCGCCCACCATGGAGCGACGTCTACATGAAATTTTATTGCCACGCAAGGACCATCTCTTTTGCTCTACATGTTCAGTTCCATTGTGTACAATAACTGACATGCATAGGAATAAAACATAGTGAGATTATGTAAGGAGTGCATGCACAAATCCAGAGTGATGGTAGCAAACTGTGGATAGACCCAACACCAATGATAGCAGGCAGGTAATAGCTTTTGTTAAAAAATACAGATAATGGCTCCTTTAATGTTTGTTTTCACCCTACATGAAACTCATAGTAGACACCCGAGATTAACTAGATAGTAGACATATAGTACTGATTGCTGCCCCAATATGTACCCCACAACTATTTAAAAACTCAAGTTTCAGCATTAGTTTGGACCTGACTCAGAGTCTAGTAGGTGAACAGGATGATAAAGTAGCATGTCATCATATTAAGCGGTGCATAACGTAAGCAGACACGGAAGAGTGTGACCTCTCTTGCGGACCCGTGTAGTCCTCAAGGTAATCTGCTCAGTTGATGATGGTAATACAGTTGTCGTGGCTGCCAGCGGTGGGGAAGAAGATCTGAGGCGGCAAAAGACAGTCTGGAGAGTAGATCCCTGCAGTGGTGAACCCTTCTGTCGTTGGAGCAGCTGAGCTAGGGTGGAACACAACGCAGCAGGAGCGGGACAAACCACACAAGGTTTTCTTTGACACATATCTGTAACAGAAGTAGTTGTGTAAGGGCTTGTTTGAATTTGAGGATTCTAACAATGCAGGGATAGGAAATACACAAGAATAGGATAGGAATGCACGTGCAGAACAGAGAATTTTAAAACTTAGGATTTCTGCCAATCTAGGTGTTTGGTTCACAAGAATTAGAAGATCATAGGACGCAAAGAAGCATGGTGAGATTAACTCAAACCATAAGAAAATGTACGGTTATAATGCTATTATGCTACTATATCTTTCTTGTGCTTCATGAATAGGAATTTGGAAAGGAGGACAAGCGGTATTAAAATTCCTACGGTTTTTCTTTCAAGGAGCCACTAAAGGAACAAATCCTATAGTTTTCCTTTGCTCCATTCCTTTGAACCAAATGCATGAATAGTAGTACCATAGGAAACTTTCCAATTCCTATGTTTTTCCTTCACTTTTACTTTCAAGCACTGGCGATTCTAGTAGGCAGGCTTGAGCAGGGAAATGCCTACACTAAAAAAGGTTTTTGTGCTACTTCTACTACTTTGGACCCAGGCCACTGCCCTACTAGCTCAACTCCCAAGCACATCTACAAAGGCACAACTCAAACGCGCAGAGATAAATAATGATGGCGTTCAAGAGAGTCCATCACGGATAGCTAAGTTGTCTGGTAACTCACAGCTTGTCCGATAGTAGGAGAAACCAATCATATTTCATGTTACTACATGTGCTCAGTGGATAATATATATAACATGTAGAGTTAAAAAGAGATGCAACAAGTGTACAACCTCTTTGGCAAAGCCATGTCGAACTCAACGTGATTGGGTTGGTCGGTGAGGATGCTCTGGCTGATTTGGCTGTCGGAGGAGGGGAAGAAGATCTTAGGCATCTAGAGATGGAACCCGTGGTTCTGCTCCGTTGTGATGGAGGGTTTCACCGTTGGAGCAGCTCCGGTTAGTTGTACGACGGCGAGGCTGAAGCAGGACAAGAGAGACAACGTTAACCTGAGTGGAATTCTAATGGCATCTCCAATAGATGACGTAAAATACATAACCACAAAGTGCTAGATGTAAAATACATCAGCCGCTCATCTTTGAGCTTAACTGTCGAAACGGAATTTAACTGTCGAAACTGAATATAACTGTTGAAACTGAATTCTGCTATCGAAACTGAATTTTACTGTCGAAACTTAATGCACTAGTAGAAGAAAAGCAGTAGTAGCAGCACCTAGAGCAGAAGTGAGTGCAAGAGCCGGGGCAGCTAGTTGTGTAGTAGCATCTCGGGTAGCAGCTGCAGGGGCTCGAGCGAGATCAGTATCTGTTGCTCGTGCAGCAGCGACACACGCAAGAGTAGAGCACCAGGCAGGGTAAGGCTACACGTTAGTGAATTGACTTTTTCATCTCTGGTCAGTCGACTTTCCAGCCGTTGGATACGAAATCAAGGGCTTGCAGTTCATCTTCAACCTCAACCCCCCTGAGCCGCCAGCCACCACCGGTCAAACCGCTAGCCCCTGCTGCCCACGGCCGGCGGCGCTTCCACGCCATCTTGCCACCCCACCCGCCCCGAAACCACTCCCCACCATC
>NC_041388.1:144329961-144373142 GCF_002162155.2 Triticum dicoccoides | reverse complement strand
ATCGCCACCGACCACCACCCCCACCCTGAACTCTAAGATAGATAGTGGGGTACCTCTCCAGCAAGCCCCCTCCCTGCTGCAGCTAGTTCTTCCTTAACTCCGGCGAGCCCCCGAACCCCCTTCAAATCGATTAAACCAAAAGTCGATTCAGTGGACTGAAGTGTAGCTAAATAGGAGCAGCAACACAAACAAGAGCAAGAGCGAGAGCAGCAGCGTGAGCAAGAGCAAGAGCAAGATTAGACCAGGCATGGGACTGAGAGCAAGAGCAGAGCAGCAGCGCGAGCGAGAGCCGAAAGCAGCAGCAAATCCTACTGATGTGGACGTCCCCACCGAGGGAGCAACACCATGGAGGAAGTGGCTGGCGACGCCGCTGTGGATGGAGCTGCGCCATGTCGGATCGGGACCGAGCGCCGGTAGCACCATCAAATCGAATCAAGAAGAAAATGCCGCGATTAGTGTAGAACCTCTTTGGTGGCTCTGATTAGGCCTTAGCTTCATCCGAGGAAACAGTGATGATGTTGCTCTTCCGGTGGTGCAGGTGAAGACAGCGGTGTGGGAATGGAGGTGGCGCGAAAGATGACGGGAACGTCGGGGCAGCTCCTTGGAGGTGGAGGACGGGGTGGCCGAACCGATGGGACGATGAGATCTACGACGGATCATCATCCGGTGCGGTGGATGAGGGACGTCGAGGTATTGCTGTGGATGACGTCATCGGGGAAGAGCCTGCGGCTGGGTGGCAGAAGGAGGAGGGTGTGGGGCTTCAGAGGTTTTCGCGGCCTCAGTGTATGAATGGGTGGGCGGATGGGATGGGAGGGGGGAACCATGAATTAGGGACGCGCTTGCCCGAAATGTGGGGTAAGTTACGAAAGTACCCCCACCAATTTGAGCTAGGTGGTTATTTTGGTTCAGGGGTATCACGGGCATTTCACATGTTAGGATTTCGCAGGAGGTGCGAGTTTTTGGGTGTGTTGTAATTTTGGGATAGCAAGGCGCGGGTTGAGATGGAGTGAGTTTTCAGAGCACAATGAGGCAAATATATATCTTAAATATTTCGGGGTTACAAGGTGCGGGTTGAAGAGGTGGGAGTTTCACAGCACGATAGACAAAGATGCTAGCTTGAAATTTCGGCATAACAAGGTGCGGCTTGAAATTTCGAGAGAACAAGCTTAACGTGTACAAAAAAAGACAATTCACAGCTCATCACTAGAGAGAGCCATGTCCCATTTTACTATATTACTACAAATGCATTCAAATACAAAAAAAATTGGGACAACAAACATAACGTGTACAGTACCAAATCAATTTGCACTTCCCTCAACAATAAAAAGACAATTCGTGTTGTCTAGCATATGGACTAAATTTGAGTACATTTTCCCTGTTTGAATAGGATTATACTCAGGTTAGTTATACAACCATCTAAATATTATCTTCACAACATATGACATGAATATAGGAGTAGCAAATTCCTATATAAATACGAACTACATGTACATACGATCTCAAATTCAAATATATGTATCCATTTTATGTTGAATTCAAATCATAGTACATGTATGCTCTAGCTAGATGTTCAGAATCTAAACCATGTATGATACTACGTACAATGTTGTTTAACACGAACACCACACACACAAACACCATTTAGACTAGTAAGGTACACGTGCATTGCACGCATGAGATTTGTCAACCAAATTATGAATAAATACCACATTATAGCATGTAATCTTTGAGTCATATATGCATGATGTAGATGTTCATTTGATTCTTATAGTTCATTTCATTCAAAATCATTTACTTTTTATAAGAAAGCTAATCTGTTTTAAGATTAATGGAATTGTGCATTGTAAAGCATAAAGTAAAAAAATGGCAAATCATGTAGGAAAAACATTTGGGCAATTATGATATGGAAGATTCCAGAACAAAGAAGAAGTGCTTGTGTTTTGCGGTTTGTGCATTATGCTTAAGTTCAACCATGGAGTCTTTTAGATTGTACATGTCGCAAATCTGGTGGATGTAGATGATATCCAACGGCTAGTAGTGCTCGAATTTGCCATCTCTGCACTGTCGGATTGGCTTCATCCAATGACCATCTTTCAAAGTTAAAGTTATTTGCACACTATATATAAAAATATAAATTATAACATATAGGGGTATAGATATATATATATATATGTGATGCGAAAGCCACCCATCATCTCCAATTAGAATAGTGTGTCCATGCACGGATGCAATGTGGCCAAACGATGTCTGCCATCGGTATCTCAAATTCAAATCAGTTTGACCTTGTTCAATGTGTATATAGTATAGCATGCTCGTTTCCAAACCACACCGCGCATATCTCAGTTATATTCACGCATGCATGGGTTTCAAACATCATGATCTCTTATTCAAATATTTGAATTCAACTTTACATTGATTATGACCTCACCTAGTCTTTTACACCCACATAGTCGTCTTCTCCTTATAATTGTACTACTAACTTCGTCTCGTGCATGCATGCACACACACTACCACTCGACATTATCCATCGCACACATGCAATCTTTTTCTTCAGGTCGGTCTCCCATGCATGCACACACACACCTCCCCCTCTTCATCATATCGGGAATTCTTTATCTCTCATGTGCATGCGCAATGATCGATGTTCCTCTATGTCTGTGTATATAGCTAGGTATTTCCCAGTTTTCCACACAAACCGATCAATCTATATATCTAGTGAGGTCTCACCCTCTTTCCCACGTACACATCGATCGATCTAGACCTCTCTATATAGGATTACATAGCTAATACACCCACATTAATTATATATCCAACGTCCCCCTCTCATCATCCATGCCTTCCGCTTCATCTCTCAGACGCACGCACAGTGGTGAAGACAGCGGGCAGCAAGGGCCATGCCGCCCTAACATCACTATATATTGAGGCTAATATGAATGTGATCATTAGATCAATTGTCGGTAAAATGGTTTAGGTTGATGAATTGGCTCTCCTCGTATAGGATTAGCAATGCTTGGCCCCCTAGTTCATTTATTTTTTATGGCTCCACCACCGCGTGCAACATCGCACATTCTCGACCCCTCTCTTTAAATATCGATCTCGCACTTGTGAACTCCTTCATAGTCTCCCTCCACTTGGCCCCTCACACCATCTTCTAGCCCCCACTGGATTTTGTCACATGTACAATCTAGCAGACTCCATGGTTGAACTTAAGTATAATGCACAAACCTCAAAACACAAGTGCTTCTCCTTTGCTCTAGAATCTTCCGTATCATAACTGCCCAAACTTTTTTCTAGTTGAATTGCCATTATTTGTTTTTACTTTATGCTTTAAAACGCACAATTCCATGAATCATAAAATAGATTAATGACTTCTTTGATTCAAAAGATTCTCAAAGGAATTTTGGAGGACTCTAATCCTTAGGAATTTTTTCTATCTTGGTTGTTTGATTCATACGATTGCAAGCCATAGGAATTTTCCGTAGAATTCATTTGCACTAGATTTCATAGGAAACTTTGAAAGAATGCTATGTTTTTCTATGCACAATCAAACACTCCGTAACGCCCCGAGTTCGATGCGCCAGGTGTCTTCCAGTTTTTCGCTGTCGTTGCCATGTCATTTGCTTGCGTGTTGCATTTTTCCATGTCATCATGTGCATTGCATCATCATGTTTTTCAAAACTTTCATCCGTCCCGGTCTCCCCATTTCTTCCGTTGTCAGTTTGTAGCCCAGACACACTTGCACGCGCCCATGGCACGTCCGAAATATTATTTTATAAGTGACCGGAAAATGTTCTCGGAATGGGATGAGAGTTGGTGTGCGGTCTTGTTTTGTTGTCGGTAGGACGCCTGCCAAGTTTCATCGCATTCGGAGCTTGTTTGATAGCCCAACCGTTAAACTATAATGGCATTATAGTCGGTCAGACGTTGGTCGTTTTTGGTCTCCGGAAACCGTTGCCGGGCTGCCTTCTCTTCTCTCCTCTCAGCTCATCGCACTCGGCATAGCCCACTACCACTCACCGCCAGGCCCTACCTAACCCTCCTCACATCCAGAGCCATCCGATTGTTATCGAAGGGCCCCAAAACCTCCTCGTAACCACCCGACCCCTCCTTGCATCAGTGCATTGAACCCCTCGCGCGCGTCCGAAAGTTGTCCTGAACCCGACCCGGGCAGTCGTCACCGTTGGGTCCGGATCATCCCCTAACATCCCTAAAACATCTCCATTTTGTTATTCGGGCTCCCTAACCTATTTATCCAAGACCGTCCGATTTCGATCGGATGATCCAAACTCCCTCCTTTCCTTATATATAAAGCAGCCCGTAACCTATTTTAGACTAACCCTAAAATCTAGCCCATTGTCCCATCCACCCGAACCGCCACCGCACTCCCACCAAATCCCCCTTGGGATCCATCACCAACCTAGAAGACTCCTCCTTCCTCAGAATCTTGCCTGATCCAATCCAGCCACCACCGAACCATCCATCTCCTCCATCCAATCAAGCCAACCAAGCTGCGCCAGCTCCAGCCTCCCGTCCCCTTGCGCCGAGGCCCAGGAGAAGGAGCTCGAGCTCCCCTGCACTGAAGCCACCACCGTCGACCAGGCCAGACCTCCCCTTCTCCTTTCCTTCTCCTTCCCTGTCTCTACTCCCTCCTCTCACATCTCTCTCTCACAGGGATCGCCATGGTCGTCTCCCGGCCGCACCCGAGGACCTTCTCGCCGGACCAGCTCCGCCGCGCCCTGTTTCTTTCTCCTCGAGGAGATGCTCCTCGTCACCTTGCACCTCGCGCTGGCCTCCTCCTCGTCGCCCGTGCCTTCCCGAGAGCCTCCTCCGCCTCGACTAGCGCTGTCCCATCCGCGCCTCCTCCTCTACTTCGTCCAGGAGATGAGGGATGCACCTCGTCCCGCTCCTATGCGTTGACCACCACGAACCGTCGCGCCGCCCCTTCGTGACGAGCTCCGTCGCCCAAGATGCGTCGTCGCCTGCCGCAATCCCTCACCCATGCCAAGTTCCTATCGATGTTGCCCTTCCGCAAGCCGCCGCGTGCCAAGACCCCTGCTCGACATCGGGCTCGGCTTCCTCATCGTCTTCAGCGACGACCAGAGCGCCAAGTCCCTCGCCTCGTCGCCCATTTGCCATGCTCGCTGGATTTCTGCTCCCAGCCGCCAGCGCCTCTGTTTAGTGCGAGCAGAACGAGCGCCCGCATCGCTCGGTCCAGCCGCGCGTTGACCGTGTGTGCGCAGCAATCACCTCGGCCTGGCCCAGTTCGTCCCGGACGACCTCTTCTTCAGCCAAGCCCAACCACTCCAATGACCTGGGCCTCAGCCCATGGTGAGCAGCCCAGTTTTTCTTAGTTTCAGCCTGCCTATGTTTTTTTCGTGCTCTGCGAATTTGTCTAATTATCCAGAGTTGGCAGTTTTATAGAAAAACCCTCCATGTTCATGCCTATAATAACTCCACGACCGTGCATCGCATGTAAATAATTTATATATCAAAGTTGCTTAGAATTTTGTGTACTTTCATAATATGCCACTTTCAATCATGTTTAAGTTGTTTAAAATGTTGTTTGTTTAATTTTTCTTAAATGCCATGCTAAAATGATTTGTTTCATAGCTAAATAACCGTAGCTCCAAACTTAACAAACTTTATATGTAAATGGGGTAGAAAATGCCTAGTTTAACATGGTGCACTCTTCTTGCATGTTTAACAACTCTAACATATGGTTTAGGGCAGAATAGTGCCAAATCCATAATTCGCATATGAGGATTTTTCGAGACTTGTTGCTTGTTGTTCCGGCCTCATTTAAATTTGCCTAGATAGGTAGTTTTATCATGCTTCACCTCTTGCCATGTTAACCAACATTTAAAATTGTTGGGTACTTAAACAAGATCGAACTAAATACTTGATTGTGGTGTTCTGTCAATATGCAACGGAGTTGCATATTGAGCTCCACTTAATTTGTAGTATTGTTTGTGCATTTTGCCATGCCATGCCTCTTTAAACCGGTCATGCATCATACTTGGTTGTCCATCATGTCGTGTTTATGTGATGGTTGTTTACTATGTTTCTTGCTTCTTTCCGGGCTGCTTCTCTCGTTAGCTTCGGTTTCGTTCCGGAGTTGTGAGGATTCGTTCGTCTATGTCCGTTTGTCTTCTTCATGGACTCATTCTTCTTCCTTGCGGGATCTCAGGCAAGATGACCATACCCTCGAAATCACTTCTATCTTTGCTTGCTAGTTATTCGTTCTATCGCTATGTCACGCTACCTACCACTTGTTAAATCATGCCTCCCATATTGCCATGTCAAGCCTCTAACCAACCTTCCTAGAAAACCGTTGTTTGGTTATGTTACCGCTTTTGATCAGCCCCTCTTATAGCGTTGCTAGTTGCAGGCAAAGATGAAGTTTGTTCCATGTTTGGAACATGGATATGTTGGGATATCACAATATCTATTATTTAATGAATGCATCTATATACTTGGTAAAGGGTGGAAGCCTCGGCCTTATGCCTGGTGTTTTGTTCCACTCTTGCCGCCCTAGTTTCCATCATACCGGTGTTATGTTCCTTGATTTTGCATTCCTTATGCGGTTGGGTGTTATGGGAACGCCTTGACAGTTCGCTCTGAATAAAACTCCTCCAGCAAGGCCCAACAATGGTTTTACATTTTCCTAACAACCTACACCTTTTCCTTGGGAGCAATTAACGCGAGGGTCATCTTTATTTTAACCCCCCCGGGCCAGTGCTTCTCTAAGTGTTGGTCCGAACTGGGCGATGTCCGGCGCCCCCTGGGCAACCAGGGTCTATGCCAACCCGATGTCTTGCCCATCCGGTGTGCGCTGAGAACGAGATATGTGCAGCTCCTATCGGGATTTGTTGGCACATCCGGGCGGTTTTGTTGGTCTTGTTTTACCATTGTCAAAATGTCTTGTAACCGGGATTCCAAGACTGACCGGGTCTTCCCAGGAGAAGGAATATCCTTCGTTGACCGTGAGAGCTTGTGATGGGCTAACTTGGGACACCCCTGCAGGGTATAAACTTTCGAGAGCCGTGCCTGCAGTTATGTGGCAGATGGGAATTTGTTAATGTCCGGTTGTAGAGAACTTGACACTTGACTTAATTAAAATGCATCAACCGCGTGTGTAGCCGTGATGGTCTCTTCTCGGCGGAGTCTGGGAAGTGAACATGGTTCTTGTGTTATGCTTGAACGTATGTAGATTCAGGATCACTTCTAGTTCACGACTGTTGCATTGCTTCTCTTCTCGCTCTTATTTGCGTATGTTAGCCACTGTATATGCTTAGTGCTTGCTGCAGCTCCACCTCACTATCCTTTCCTACCCATAAGCTTAAATAGTCTTGATCTCGCGGGTGTGAGATTGCTGAGTCCTCGTGACTCACATATACTTCCAAACAGTTCCAGGTGCCGATGATACCAGTGCAGATGACGCAATCGAGCTCAAGTGGGAGCTCGATGAAGCACTTGGCCGTAGTTTCGTTTAGTTTCCTTTTGATCGGTAGTGGAGCCCAGTTGGGACGATCGGGATCTAGCATTTGGGGTTGTCTTCTTTTATTTTGGTTCCGTAGTCGGACCTTGATTGTACTCTGGATGATGTATGTTTAACTTGTATTTGTGTGAAGTGGCGATTGTAGGCCAACTCTTTATCACTTTCTTATTGAGTACATGGGATTGTGTGAAGATTACCCCTCTTGCGACAAACCTACCATGCGGCTATGCCTCTAAGCCGTGCCTTGACTCGTGGGAGATATAGCCGCATCGTGGGTGTTACATACTCGTACAATCCTGTAGGATTCAAGATGACATTCCACTCTAATCGCATGTTTTTCCTATTCCCTCATTTTGTAAATCCTACGAATCAAAGAGGCCCTAACTTTTTTATAAAAACTAATTGATTTTGAATGAGATGAACTATAAGAACTAAATGAACGTCTACATCATGCATATATGACTCAAAGCTTACATGCTGTAGTGTGTTATTTATTCATAATTTGGTTGCCAAATCTGATGCGTGCAATGCATGTGTACCTTACTAGTACTTCTAGTATGTGCAAAACACGTAAATTAGAATTCCACTGGCACGCTACACAGTGTCTCTCTTTAAGTTAATGAAGCCACGTGGCACATGTGGAGGCATTGTCATGACCTCCTCGTGTGGATTGATCACAACGACGTGCTGCTCGTTCTAGAAGAATGTACTCGTCCTCTCTCAGGCACACTGGTGGTACATGCACGAAGCGAAGATGTGCATGCACGCACTCATTCCCTCGCACCCACACGCGGGTACACAGTGGGACACATTTTTGTAGGAAGATCCACCCATGTGATAATTTGACGCGTGTGAAGTCCTTCACTTCATTGATGGTCAATTAATATAGCGCATGCAAATTGAGTGGACGTGAGGGAGGAATTAGTTGAGAAAGACATTACTACTCCACTACGTGCATGCGAGTAGTTAAATCATGGGTTGCTACTTCCATTGGTCTCCTTCGTATTTTGTGCCAATTTTTGACCATATTTTTAAGTATCATAATATTTATGCATGCCATAAAAAGTGGCACAAAAAAGGGGCCAATAAACTAGGACGCAGGCAGCATGATCAATTTTTGCCTGGGCTCCTGTTGGTAGCCTTTGTATTTAAATATGGACGGAGTGGAGTAGTACTACCTTTATCTTTGCCTCGTAGGGCTCTCCCAGCGCCTAGGACATAGAAAGGGGTTTCGGTAGTGACTGTCCTATCAATAGACCGAATGGTCATCAGTTGCCCTCACGGCCTAATGCCGTTTTTGAGCTCCATCACATGCTTAAGAAGGACTTGCCACGGAGCCAAGGCCTATTTATGAGCCAGACCTAGAAGATCACTACTTTCGTGCTGGTCATTCTAATCACAATGAGAACTTCTCCCAAAGAGGGTTCTTATTTCATTTCAGTAAGTAGTCGATTGAATCGGTTTCTAACCTAAGGAATGGATTGCCTCCCCGCCTCGTCCATCAGATCCCTGCATGGAGGATCCTGCCATGGATAATCCCTTAGATCCCAGGATCCCACGGGCTGCCCTCTCACTTCGGCCCGCAGCACTGCCGCCTTTGAGAGAAACCCACATGTGTTTTAGAGGGGATCCATTGCTCTGGAATCACAGATCGGTGGCGCCGGAGGACATGCCAGGGCTGCGTTTCAGGTGGTGGGCAGCAAGGGGAAATTGGATCAAGGAAGCGTTGCATCAATTGGAGAGAAGTCCGAAGGAGCTGCGCCTGGTGCAGCACAAGGCAGAGGCGCAAGTCAATCTTAGGGGAGAGATGCTGAGGAATGTCAGCATCTGGCAGCGTTGCGTTGATTTCGAGCTAGGGCTAATGGCAAAGATCATATTCATGGAGTCAACTGTGGAGGAAAGAACGTGCATGCCTGCAGAATGGCATGAGCATCCGGTGCAACTATTCAAATGGGCGGTAGGAGAAGGAAAATCGCGGAACCAGCTGCGGCGGCATGGCGGTTTGCAGTGACCTACTCAGTTCCTACTGTAGTGAACTTGCGGTGCCATGGTGGTTTGCGACCGTGACAATCACTCCATCTATATGTATTGTATTCCTGTGAAAATACTTGGTCGTTTGGAAAAAGATGGTAAGTTATTTATCACTAGTTTTTGAATGCTTGGTCATGACAATCACCCGAAGCTACAACCAGAAGTCTCCATAGCGTAATACTTACGGTCGGTCGGACCCGCGACACACACCGGCTTGGTCTGACATGTATGACCAGTTACATCACTGACTTGTGCGGCCATGTTTGAGCAGTACTACTTGAAATTTGTGTTCCAGGAAACTCATCGGGAGCCGTTTTGGGCCTCGAAACCAAAATCATCAATTAATATTTAGCTTGTTCCCGTCACATTCCAAAGTGTATAGTATAAATAAGTGCAAAACTGCTCACACCTAGTACGTATCAAACCTGAACGTGTTCCCACTAGGCAAGTTTTAGTACTAGTGCTACTACTAGGTTATAAAAAGGGGAACTAGTACCTAGCCGAAAATCACTCTACCTCTTCCTCCTCATAAGTCTTTATTGTTCGTCTGTCCTTGCCATGATTGGTGTTTAGATCTCTAGGTTGAGAACTACTCATAACAAGGGAGCGACAACTAAGGCCGCAGAAAAAGAGAGGGCTCGCCGCCTCACAGAGACCTCGAAAGGTCTCTCACGGGCAGGCGAGGGCTCCCAGGAGTGCCCTAGCCGCGGAGGCGCGTGCTCCCAGGAGCGCCCTAGCCGTGAAAGCGAGGGCCCCCAGAGCGCCCTATCCACTTAGGTGAACATGCTGAGCTGGCGGCGCTGGAGTCGTTATCCCTTGATGATATGCCCGATCAGCTCAATAAGCAGGAGGAGTTCATCGACGGCTTGGTGGAGCTGCTAAAGGAGAGCCTCGGCGACATGCCCGCTGAGCTCAATGAGCAGGGGGAGTTGACCGCCAGCTTGGTGATGCTGCTAAAGAAGAGCATTGCCTTGGATAAGAGGGCGACCGGTGAAATCCTGCAACTACAGGAGGACAAGGCGAAGCTCTTCGACGAGCTCGACCTGCTGAAGGAGGAGAACAGCGGCTGGAAGAAGTTGCATGAGAAGAGTAGTTCCTCGATGAACATGCTGCAGGCCCAAAATCGTGGAACAGAAGGAGGAGTTGGTGAAGCTCTGCATCGGGCACCCGACTACTGTCAAGGTACGTAATGCGGCAGTGGAACCAATGATGAAGGCTCGCGTAAATAAATCCTGTGTCATGGACAGAATGAAGAAGATGGTGGAAGAGATGCGCAAGGAGATGGAGGGCGTGGAGGTGATGAAGAAGCAGTTACGACTCCGCGGCTAGGAACCCTTCATGTAGTAGAGAGCAGCGCCCCAGACTTGTGTGTGGGTCTTCCTTCTTTTTTGGGGGTGATAATCTACCTTCTTCTTTTGCTCCTGTGTTTCTTCTTTTGCTTTGGGTGTTTAGCCTCACGTGTCATGTTCTCCGTGAGGCATGAATAGAACAATGCTAATGATGAGCGGCACTGTGGGATCGATGACTAGCAAATTAGATCATTTTTATCGCCATATGGCACTGGGCTGCCATGTTTCGTGCTCCTCCGTTGTACTAGTACTCTAGTGGAAAACTTGAGTATACCGCACAGTTCTTTGTTCCTCCTCAGGTCGTCAGCAACATTTATACGAGCAGTCAAATCACAAGGCCCCTCCTTCCAGCAGTAATGAGTCGTCAAATCACAAAGGCCCTCGCCTCTCGTGAAACCAACCAAGCGATACTGCCCCGCCCTCTAGCATTTTAAAAATGTATACTTTTGTACAGTGGTAGTATCGATGGATTGTGTCATGGAGCAAAACTAACAAGATGAAATTAAAGAAAAAAGGTGGTACATATAGAGAGCGCCCGTCGCCAAATTATGCATATAGTACTATTAAAAAAGCTAGTGCATGCTTAAATGGGGTGCTAAATTCTATTAAAGAAATTAGCATACCTATTTAATTCTTGGGTTCTTACTATTTATGCCACTAGTTGTGTATCACTACTCAATTTTGCCATTAGTAGTTACAACTACTCAAAAATGCCATCGATCCGTGAGATGCTTGCTAAAAATGCAATTAGATATCTCAAAAATGCCATCGTTCTGTTAGATGTTTGCTCAAAAATGCCATTAGACATTGTTATTTTCACGTCAAACCCATTGACCGTGTTATATGAAAAAAATAAGCCAATTCTCAAAATGATAAGTGTGGCCCCGCTTGTCAGCAGTAACCAAGCGAATAATTTGACAATAAAATAAGAATGTTGTTGGGATCAAGTAGGCCCCATGAAGGAAATATGCCCTAGAGGCAATAATAAAGTTATTATTTATTTCCTTATATCATGATAAATGTTTATTATTCATGCTAGAATTGAATTAACCGAAAACATAATACTTGTGTGAATACATAGACAAACTAAACTTCACTAGTATGCCTCTACTTGACTAGCTTGTTAATCAAAGATGGTTATGTTTCCTAACCATAGACATGTGTTGTCATTTGATTAACAGGATCACATCATTAGGAGAATGATGTGATTGACATGACCCATTCCATTAGTTTAGCACCCGATCCTTTAGTATCTTGCCATTGCTTTCTTCATGACTTATACATGTTCCTGTGACTATGAGATTATGCAACTCCCGTTTGCCGGAGGAACACTTTGTGTGCTACCAAACATCACAACATAACTGGGTGATTATAATGGTGCTCTACAGGTGTCTCCAAAGGTACATGTTGGGTTGGCATATTTCGAGATTAGGATTTGTCACTCCGATTGTCGGAGAGGTATCTCTGGGCCTTCTCGGTAATGCACATCACTTAATCCTTGCAAGCAATGCAACTAATGAGTTAGTTGCAAGATGATGTATTACGGAACGAATAAAGAGACTTGCCGATAATGAGATTGAACTAGGTATTGAGATACTGGCGATCGAATCTCGGGCAAGTAACATACCGATGACAAAGGGAACAACGTACGTTGTTATGCGGTCTGACCGATAAAGATCTTCGTAGAATATGTAGGAGCCAATATGAGCATCCAGGTTCCGCTATTGGTTATTGTCCGGAGACGTGTCTCGGTCATGTCTACATTGTTCTCGAACCCGTAGGGTCCGCACGCTTAACGTTACGATGACAGTTTCATTATGAGTTTATATATTTTGATGTACCGAAGGTTATTCGAAGTTTCGGGTATGATCACGGACATAACGAGGAGTCTCGAAATGATCGAGACATAAATATCGATATATTGGACGGCTATATTCAGACACCGGAAGTGTTTCGGGTGATTTTGGAGAAAACCGGAGTGCCGGAAGGGTTACCGGAACCCCCCGGGGAAGTATTGGGCCTTAGTGGGCCTGAGGGGAGAGAGAGGGTAGAAGCCCAGGAGGTGGCGCGCCCCCTCCCATGGGGAGTCCGAATTGGACTAGGGGAGGGGGGCGCGGCCCCTCTTTCCCTCTCCCTCCCCCTCTCTTTCCTTCCCCTTCTCTCTTCCTAGTTGGACTAGGAAAGGGGAGTCCTACTCCTACTAGGAGGAGGACTCCCCCCTCCTTGGCGCACCCCAAGGGACGGCCGGCCTCTCCCCCTTGCTCCTTTATATACGGGGGCAGGGGGGCACCTCTAGACACACAAGTTGATCTTCACGATCGTTCTCTTAGCCGTGTGCGGTGCCCCCCTCCACCATAATCCTCGATAATATTGTAGCGGTGCTTAGGCAAAGCCCTGCGACGGTAGAACATCAAGATCGTCACCACGCCGTCGTGCTGACAGAATTCTTCCCTGACACTTTGCTGGATCGGAGTCCGGGGATCGTCATCGAGCTGAATGTGTGCTAGAACTCGGAGGTGCCGTAGTTTCGGTGCTTGATCGGTCGGGCCGTGAAGACGTACGACTACATCAACCGCGTTGTGCTAACGCTTCCGCTTCCGGTCTACGAGGGTACGTAGACAACACTCTCCCCTCTTGTTGCTATGCATCACCATGATCTTGTGTGTGCGTAGGAAATTTTCTGAAATTACTACGTTCCCCAACAGTGGTATCCGAGCCTAGGTTTTATGTGTTGATGTTATATGCACGAGTAGAACACAAGTGAGTTGTGTGAGATATAAGTCATACTGCTTACCAGCATGTCATACTTTTGTTCGGCGGTATTGTTGGATGAAGCGGCCCGGACCGACATTATGTGTACGCTTACGCGAGACTGGTTCTACCGACGTGCTTTGCACACAGGTGGCTGGCGGGTGTCAGTTTCTCCAACTTTAGTTGAACTGAGTGTGGCTACGCCGGGTCCTTGTGAAGGTTAAAACAGCACCAACTTGACAAACTATCATTGTGGTTTTGATGCGTAGGTAAGATTGGTTCTTGCTTAAGCCCGCAGCAGCCACGTAAAACTTGCAACAACAAAAGTAGAGGACGTCTAACTTATTTTTGCAGGGCATGTTGTGATGTGATATGGTCAAGACATGATGCTAAATTTTATTGTATGAGATGATCATGTTTTGTAACCGAGTTATCGGCAACTAGCGGGAGCCATATGGTTGTCGCTTTATTGTATGCAATGCAATCGCCCTATAATGCTTTACTTTATCACTAAGCGGTAGCGATAGTCGTAGAAGCATAAGATTGGCGAGACGACAATGATGCTACGATGGAGATCAAGGTGTCGCGCCGGTGACGATGGTGATCATGACGATGCTTCGGAGATGGAGATCACAAGCACAAGATGATGATGGCCATATCATATCACTTATATTGATTGCATGTGATGTTTATCTTTTATGCATCTTATCTTGCTTTGATTGACGGTAGCATTATAAGATGATCTCTCACTAAATTTCAAGATAAAAGTGTTCTCCCTGAGTATGCACCATTGCCAAAGTTCGTCGTGCCCAGACACCACGTGATGATCGGGTGTGATAAGCTCTACGTCCATCTACAATGGGTGCAAGCCAATTTTGCACACGTAGAATACTCAAGTTAAACTTGACGAGCCTAGCATATGCAGATATGGCCTCGGAACACTGAGGCCGAAAGGTCGAGCGTGAGTCATATAGTAGATATGATCAACATAGTGATGTTCACCATTGAAAACTACTCCATTTCACGTGATTATCAGTTATGGTTTAGTTGATTTGTATCACGTGATCACTTAGAAGATTAGAGGGATGTTTTTCTAAGTGGGAGTTCTTAAGTAATATGATTAATTGAACTTAAATTTATCATGAACTTAGAACCTGATAGTATCTTGCTTGTTTATGCTTAATTGTAGATAGATGGCCCGTGCTATTGTTCCGTTGAATTTTAATGCGTTCCTTGAGAAAGCAAAGTTGAAAGATGATGGTAGCAATTACACGGACTGGGTTCGTAACTTGAGGATTATCCTCATTGCTGCACAGAAGAATTACATCCTGGAAGCACCGCTGGATGCCAGGCCTGCTGCTGATGCAACTGACGATGTTCAGAACGTCTGGCAGAGTAAAGTTGATGACTACTCAATAGTTCAATGTGCCATGCTTTACGGCCTAGAACCGGGACTTCAATGACGTTTTGAACGTCATGGATCATATGAGATGTTCTAGGAGTTGAAGTTAATATTTCAAGCAAATGCCCGGATTCAGAGATATGAAGTCTCCATAAGTTCTATAGCTGCAAGATGGAGGAGAACAGTTCTGTCAGTGAGCATATACTCAAAATGTCTGGGTATAATAATCACTTGATTCAACTGGGAGTTAATCTTCCGGATGATTGCATGATTGACAGAATTCTCCAATCACTTCCACCTAGCTACAAGAGCTTCGTGATGAACTATAATGTGCAAGGGATGGATAAAAAAATTCCCGAGCTCTTCGCAATGCTAAAAGCTGCGGAGGTAGAAAACAAGAAGGAGCATCAAGTGTTGATGGTCAACAAGACCACTAGTTTCAAGAAAAAGGGCAATGGGAAGAAGAAGGGGAACTGCAAGAAGAACAGCAAGCAAGTTGCTTCTCAGGAGAAGAAACCCAAGTCTGGACCTAAGCATGAAACTGAGTGCTTCTACTGCAAGCAGACTGGTCACTGAAAGCGGAACTGCCCCAAGTATTTGGAAGATAAGAAGGATGGCAAGGTGAACAAAGGTATATGTGATATACATGTTATTGATGTGTACCTTACTAGAGCTCGGAGTAGCACCTAGGTATTTGATACTGGTTCTGTTGTTAATATTTGCAAGTCGAAACAGGGACTACAGATTAAGCGAACACTGGCGAAGGACAAGGTGACGATGCGCGTGGGAAATGGTTCCAAAGTCGATGTGATCGCAGTCGGCATGCTACCTCTACATCTACCATCGGGATTAGTATTAGACCTAAATAATTGTTATTTGGTGCCAGCGTTAAGCATGAACATTATATCTGGATCTTGTTTGATGCAAGACGGTTATTCATTTAAATCAGAGAATAATGGTTGTTCTATTTATATGAGTAATATCTTTTATGGTCATGCACCCTTGAAGAGTAGTCTATTTTTGATGAATCTCGATAGTAGTGATACACATATTCATAATGTTGAAGCCAAAAGATGCAGAGTTGATAATGATAGTGCGACTTATTTGTGGCACTGCTGTTTAGGTCATATCGGTGTAAAGAGCATGAAGAAACTCCATACTGATGGACTTTTTGGTACCACTTGATTATGAATCACTTGGTACTTGCGAACCATGCCTCATGGGTAAGATGACTAAAACGCCGTTCTCCGGTACTATGGAGAGAGCAACAGATTTGTTGGAAATCATACATACAGATGTATGTGGTCCAATGAATGTTGAAGCTCGTGGCGGATATCATTATTTTCTCACCTTCACAGATGATTTAAGCAGATATGGGTATATCTACTTAATGAAACATAAGTCTGAAACATTTGAAAAGTTCGAAGAATTTCAGAGTGAAGTTGAAAATCATCGTAACAAGAAAATAAAGTTTCTATGATCTAATCGTGGAGGAGAATATTTGAGTTACGAGTTTGGTCTACATTTGAAACAATGCAGAAATAGTTTCGCAACTCACGCCACCCGGAACACCACAGCGTAATGGTGTGTCCAAACGTCGTAATCGTACTTTACTTGATATGGTATGATCTATGATGTCTCTTACAGATTTACCGCTATCGTTTTGGGGTTATGCTTTAGAGACGGCCACATTCACGTTAAATAGGGCATCATCAAAATCCGTTGAGACGACGCCTTATGAACTATGGTTTGGCAAGAAACCAAAGTTGTTGTTTCTAAAAGTTTGGGGCTGCGATGCTTATGTGAAAAAATTTCAACCTGATAAGCTCCAACCCAAATCGGAGAAATGTGTCTTCATAGGATACCCAAAGGAGACAGTTGGGTACACCTTCTATCACAGATCCGAAGGCAAGACATTTGTTGCTAAGAATGGATCCTTTCTAGAGAAAGAGTTTCTCTCGAAATAAGTGAGTGGGAGGAAAGTAGAACTTGATGAGGTAACTGTACTTGTGTAACACCCCAAGACCGGAGCTTCAGATGCCTTCCATGTTTCCAGGTTTTGTTGTGTGATTTGTTTGGTTCGTCGTTTTCATCTTTGCATCATGTGCATTAGCATCATGTCATCATGCCATCATCTCATAAATCTTTTGCATCTCAACTAAATAAATTGTGTGGATCTTCGATCCATTTAAATCGAGGGAAGAGTGACTTCTCTTTATAACATATCCTCCCAATATTAGGGAGCTATATTAAATATCCCATTAACTTGGAATCACCCATCACACAATTGCATTACTCTTCAACTCTTCTACTATCCGACTTAACTTGATATATTTTCCTTGTCATCTCTCTCTCAAGCCATACCCATGCATCATCCCTCCTGCGCCTCCGCCGGTGTGGAGCCGCGCCAAGACGCCGCCGCTGCTCTGCTTCCTGACGAGCAGAGGACGAGGCACCCGCTCGCCTGCATCTCGCGTTGACCGCGGCCGTCACCCCGCATCGCCAGCAGCAAGCCACCGCCGTTGCCTCTGTTTCGAGCCCTTGTGCTGCTGCTGTCGCGCCCTACTTCGTCCGAAGCTCCAGCGCCAAGTCCCTTGCCAAGCCGCCGCCATTTGCCCTGCCACCGGCCTGCCTCCTTGTTCGGATCCGGCCGAGCTCTCCCCGTCGCCGGTTGCCTCGCTGACCCGCCGCTTCTGGGCCTGCCATCCCGTTCCTTGCCTTGCTGCTGCAGCTGCCCCCTTGCCATGGCCATCGCCGAGTTCCCCCAGGACCCGTGGAGCATGTGCGGGAGAACCAAGTCCGAAGACTACCGTGGCTGCGATCTCGCCCAGTAACACTACGGTTAGGCAAGACCGTCTCGGATTTTCGCCAAGTTCCACTACCGTCGCCCCTCAAAACGCAAAGTACCCCCAACAGACTCGACAAGACCCACATGCACGATTACACCCGGCGATGCGACAAGTACATCTACCACGACCCTCGAAAGCGTCAAGTACCACTACCATCAGTACCTCTTCGCAAGACCAAGTCCCTCTACGAAAACGTTGTACGACTACTTCCGTTGCCGAAGGCCCGTGTACAACTACCGTCGCCGTGAACGACTACTTCCTCTACTTCCTCTACGAACCCGAACCGTTGCCGAAGGTATAACCGCTGAGACGATGACCCGTGGACGAATGCATGTGTAGTTTGAGATGCATGTTTGGATGTTGTATCCTCCCGTGATCGTTAGATGTTTCCCTCGCTTGTCACCGTCGTCGACCCGTGGGAACCCGGTTGCCGGGATCACCCCACCTTCTATCGCATGTCACGCTCCCGTCACTTTTCCTTTTGCACCGGTATCTCCGTGAGTTGTCGGATCATCCGGAATGTTGCCGTGGCACCGTTTCTTTATCGTCGCCATGGCACCCCTTTCTTTCTACTACGGTGAAATATGCTTCCTAATGCTCTTGTCAACTTTTAATAAAAATTGCATAAACTTGAACATGTCATGTGCATCATGATAATAACATTTAAATGTTAAATTTTTTGTTGCACCAGATTGATAATTGCATATGGGGATTTATTGGATTTGTTGTTTGTTATATCCGGCCCCATTTAAAACTATTCAAATGGTATAGTTTTGTTATGCTTAACCTCTTGCCATGTTAAACAACATTTAATATTGTTGAGTACCTAACCAGGAGAGAACTAAATAATTGATGTCGTGTTCCGTCAATATGCAACTCGTTGCATATTGAGCTCCACTTAATTTGTAGGATTGCTTGTGCACTTTGCCATGCCATGCTTCTTTAAACCGGACATGCATCATACTGGTTGTGCATCGTGTCATGCTTATATGGTGGTAGTTTACTATGTTGTTTGCTTCTTTCTGGTGTTGCTTCTTCGGGTTGGTTCCGATAACGTCGTGTTTGTGAGGACTCGTTCGACTACGTCAGTTTGTCTTCTTCATGGACTCGTTCTTCTTCCTTGTGGGATTTCAGGAAAGATGATCATACCCTCGAAATCACTACTATCTTTGCTTTGCTAGATGCTCCCTCTTTTGCTATGCCTATGCCGCGATACCTACCACTTGCTTATCATGCCTCCCATATTGTTGAACCAAGCCTCTAACCCACCTTGTCCTAGCAAACCATTGTTTGGCTATGTTACCGCTTTGCTCAGCCCCTCTTATAGCGTTGTTAGTTGCAGGTGAAGATTGAAGTTCGTTCCTTGTTGGAACATGGAGATGTTGTTCCTTGTTGGAACATGTTTACTTGTTGGGATATCACAATATCTCTTATTTAATTAATGCATCTACATATTTGGTAAAGGGTGGAAGGCTCGGCCTTATGCCTGGTGTTTTGTTCCACTCTTGCCGCCCTAGTTTCTGTCATATCGGTCTTATGTTCCCGGATTTTGCGTTCCTTACGCGGTTGGGTAATAATGGGAACCCCTTGACAGTTCGCCTTAAGTAAAGCTCTTCCAGCAATGCCCAACATTGGTTTTACCATTCGCCACCTAGCCTCTTTTTCCCTTGGGTTTCACGGACTCAAGGGTCATCTTTATTTTAACCCCCCCCCCGGGCCAGTGCTCCTCTGAGTGTTGGTCCGAACTGAGCTGCCTGCGGGGCCACCTCGGGCAAACTTGAGGGTTGGTTTTACTCGTAGCTAGTCTCATCTGAGTGTGCCCTAAGAACGAGATATGTGCAGCTCCTATCGGGATTTGTCGGCACATTCGGGCGGTGTTGCTGGTTTAGTTTTACCCTGTCGAAATGTCTTGTTGTACCAGGATACCGAGTCTGATCGGAATGTCTCGGGAGGTGGTCTATTCCTTCGTTGACCGTGAGAGCTTGTCATGGGCTAAGTTGGGACACCCTGCAGGGATTTGAACTTTCGAAAGCCGTGCCCGCGGTTATGGGCAGATGGGAATTTGTTAATGTCCGGTTGTAGATAACTTGAACCCTAACTTAAGTAAAATGAGTCAACTGCGTGTGTAACCGTGATGGTCTCTTTTCGGCGCAGTCCGGGAAGTGAACACGGTGTTGGAGTTATGCTTGACGTAGGTTGTTTTTAGGATCACTTCTTGATCATACTTTTATCGACCGTGCTTTGCCTTCTCTTCTCGCTCTCATTTGCGTATGTTAGCCACCATATATGCTAGTCGCTTGCTGCAGCTCCACCTCATACCTTTACCTTACCCATAAGCTTAAATAGTCTTGATCACGAGGGTGCGAGATTGCTGAGTCCCTGTGGCTCACAGATACTTCCAAAAACCAGCTTCCAGGTGCCGATGAGTCCGTGCAGACGACGCAACCAAGCTCAGGAGGAGCTCGATGAAGACCTTGTCCTTTGTGTTGTTTCGTTCTAGTTGATCAGTAGTGGAGCCCAGTTGGGGTCCATCGGGGACCGTGTTGCTTTTGGGGTTTTTCTTTTATTTTGGTTCCGTAGTCGGGCCTTGATTGTATCTGGATGATGTAATGCTTTATTCATGTAACTGTGTGAATTGGCGATTGTAAGCCAACTATGTTTTCTTTTCCCTTATTGTATTACATGGGTTGTTTGCGAAGATTACCTCACTTGCGACATTGCTTTCAATGCGGTTATGCCTCTAAGTCATGCTTCGACACGTGGGAGATATAGCCGCATCGAGGGCGTTACAAGTTGGTATCAGAGCCTTCCCCGACCTTAGGAGCCCCATTGCTTGATCGTTATTAGCGGCCGAGTTGTGTCTAGAAAAATGTTTTGAGTCATTTAGGAATTATATATCGGGGAGTTTAGGAATTATTTTTACTTCCCAGTCTCCTCATCGCTCTGGTAAGGCATCCTGACGTAGAGTTTTGACTCTTCTCTTCTGAAATTTCACTAATTTTTTTTTAGGATCACGCGGGTATCTTGGAATCGTTCCGATGGTTTTATGATGAGAACATTGTCTTTGTGCCTCCTGTCAGGGGTTTAGTGGAAGTGTCTTGGGGAGTTGAGCTCTGAGGTGTTGTCGTCATAATTTTATCGTTGCAGTTCTGGAATACCTGAGTTTAGTACGCCGACATCGAAAATCTTTTTTATGCAGTTCGTTGGTGAGATAACCTCGAAGCCACCCAGTACTGGAGCGGGAGTTCGGGAGTATTGCCATAAGTTGTATAACGGATGCTTTTTGAAGGTTGAGGTAGATGGTTTCCGAAGGTTTCTTGGTTATGTGTTGAAGGATGGATACAGCTAGATGTAGGATTTGCTAGTTTGGGTGAGATATTATGCTTCCCCTGTATCCCCAACACCTGATTGCATAACCGGAAAGGTTCGGGAGTTCCATAGGTGGGAATTCAAGTAGCTCTTAGGATATCTTTTCGACATATGTATGGTATGAAATTGGGGTTCGACGTCTAGTGGTTCGCCTATTCACGGCCGGTTTTACAGTGGTCTCGTTGTGTCTTAAAGAGTCCTTGGCTATGCCGACTCGGGGACGCTTTGTATGTCATGTGCACTGCCTTGTACATGATGGTGTTGTACGATCGAGCCCGTGTAGGCCCCACCACGAAAAATTCGGACAAAATCTCTATCATATGTTTGTTCCAGCTTATTTTGCAAGTCAATCCTTTATTTTGTTTTGAGTTGTGGTATTCGAGTTGCCTCGAAGTCAAGTGTTGATTCCATACCTACCCCAAATGGTGTTCTCATACTTTGATGTGAACACCAATCCTTCATGATAATCGAGATTATCATGTTAATTCTTTTCAACCGGTGTGTCTCTCCTCAAGTGGATCCGTTCACTTCAACATTCGCAAGATCAATTATCACTTCTTCTCAACGGTGTTTGTTTCATCCATCTCTATGTTGCCTTTGTTTTTTCCCACCCTCCCACCCTTTGTTTTTCTTCAAGGACTCAGATGTCTTAATCAAGTATCCTTTTATTATTATGAAGCCTCTCCATCATTTTTCCGTCATTGTTCTTATCCGGTGATTCTCATGAAGATTTTAACGGAGCCTCAAGGTCATCATCCTTAATCTGTTTCTTCTCCGGTGGATTCAATTCTAACTTTGTTGATCATATCCTTTCCTCGTTTCAATGCTTTCTCATGCCGGTGCTCCTCATATTCTTTCACTTCTCGTTATTCAATTGTTCCGGAGTGCTGAAGATATCTCCAAGATTCGTGTTTTCCACTCTACATTCGTTCAAGATCTTTCGAGATTGGTATCTCATTAAAGTCATTTAATTCAACCGGTGCAATATCTTTCAAGTAATCATTTCAACGGTGTTTCTCTTGAGTGGGCCCTAACCCATAGGTCTTTTCCAGGATCTTACCTGACTCTTTTATTTTCTCGGTGGTATTCTCAAATTCTTGTCAAAGTTTGACGTAAGAATGAATTATCATCAGTCAAATGTAATTCTCCAGGATCTTTCAAATTCTTTTCATCGTTGGATCAACCTTTCCATTCTTCATTCCGGAGTGTCTAAATAATTCTTGGTGGTGCTTCTTGTTGCCATTCTCATCATTTCAAGACCGAAGAAGAGTTTTTCTCCATATCTTGCCCCATTCTCGGCCATCCTCTCATAATTGTTTGATTGTGAGAATTCTTTTCACCTATCCGGAGCAATTCAAGAGTCTTCTCAGTTTGTTATCCGGAGTCCGTCAATTCAAGTTATTCACTCTCAGCTGTCAGTTATCAGTCTCCTATTTTACCAGTGCTTCGTTCAAGTGATCTTTTATCGGCTCGTGATCTCTTCGTTCTAATGTATCTAAATCCTCTCAAGTATCCTCGTTCATTTCATAATTCTTCCCAGTGTTTCTTTATGTTTTATTCGTTCTTTTTCAATTCTTATGGTGGTTCGTTCAAGATTTCTCTTCCTTGGTTATTTATCAATTCATTCATTATTTTCAATCCAGCCGGTGGTGCATTGAAGACCTTCCCAAGTTTGTGCTATATCTATCTTAATCCTTTCAAGGAGAATAAGTAGTATGCCAAATCCGTTGCTTGTCATCAATTTAATTGATGAAGGGTGAGCATCACATAATTCTTATTCTTGATTCACCCAAATGTTTAATTTCCTATTTCGGAGGCCCTTCAAACTCTCAGTTTCATTTGTTTCATCTTCTCTTTTTCCGGAGTTCCAAGCCCTAATTATCACGGAGATCCATCTAAATCATCACAAGGTTTCACCCTAGGTTGTCAACTTCTTTCTCTTTTCGTTATCTTTGGTCTACAGGAGTTCTTCATGAAGGATATACTTGATGGATTCATCAAGGATTTAATTCCTTCTCGAAGTGTTCATCAAGATTCTTTTCAGAGGAGCTCAAGCATTCTTCTTCTTGTAATCCAGAGTTCTATTCTTTCAACCGTATCATTGGAGATGGTATTATGTCATTCTTGATAATTTGAATTCATGTTTCTTGATTCACATGTTGTCATGAATGAGATATTTAAAATCCATCAATCTCGTCATTGGAATTATCTTGGGTTATATTTCACCTAAAGCCTTCCCTAAGGATTGTTGCTATCTATGGTGTTTATAAATGACCCAAGTTATTCATTTATCCTCCCGGTGAAATAAGTTTCTCGTCTCCTCGTTCATATCAATCCAATTTCTTTTCCCGTGAGTGGCAGGTTGTCACCTCATAATTTGAGTTGTATTCCATAAGACCATATCAACCTTATTATTTTCGTTGTTGGTTTTCCAACAATTCCTTTCTAGCTTTTGTTGTAAGCATTCTACCTCGAGACCTTGTTTCCCTTCATTCACTCCATTCCATTCTTACTTTTGATCCGAGGCATTGTGATGTTCATCTTTTCAACCCATCATCTCGTTTTGTCAAAGATCATGTTCTTTTCATGCCTATCCTTTTAACTGGAGTGTTGTGTCCTCTTTTCAAGTATCCTATGATTTTGTCAAGTTCAATTCCTTCCATTTACAGGCGGAGTGTTGTCCAAATTATATCACTCTTATTCCTTCCCTATCTTGTTTAACCAGAGTATTGTGCCCCTTTGTTCAAGTTCTTTTCGCCTTATCAAGCTTTGCATCTCTTTTCAACCGGAGTGCTCCCCGAATTTGGTCTTCCTTGATCCCTTTCCTTAACTGGAGTGTGTTCAATATATATCTTCCCTTCAACCTCAAGGTTTTCGCAATGTTCTTTGTCCCTCTTTTCTAACGGAGTGTTTTCGACTTTGTTCACCTTTGTTGTATTCTTTTCTCGAATTTGTTTAACCTCTCAAGGTTCTTTGGTTTTTCTTGTTTGACAAAGTAGCAACTTAGTTTGACCGTTTCTCTTCCTTTTCCGTTGCCCCGCCGGTGCCATTCTAGATCTCGGGACGAGATCCTCTCGTAGCGGTGGAGTGTTGTAACGCCCCAAGACCGGAGCTTCAGATTCCTTCCATGTTTCCGGTTTTCTTCGTTTGATTTGTTTGGTTCGTCGTTTTCATCTTTGCATCATGTGCATTTGCATCATGTCATCATGCCATCATCTCATAAATCTTTTGCATCTCAACTAAATAAATTGTGTGGATCTTCGATCCATTTAAATCGAGGGAAGAGTGACTTCTCTTTATGACATATCCTCCCAATATTAGGGAGCTATATTAAATATCCCATTAACTTGGAATCACCCATCACACAATTGCATTACTCTTCAACTCTTCTTCTATCCGACTTAACTTCATATATTTTCCTTGTCATCTCTCTCTCAAGCCAAACCCATGCATCATCCCTCCCACTTCCTTCATTTTTCATGTCTTTGCAAGCAACCTTATTCCTCCTCCATTAATGTTCATCTTTTCCCTATAAATCTTGCCTTTTTCCTACACCCTCTCTGTCAGATTTCATCCCATTCGAAGTTGTTTTGGTCAGGTTCAAAAACGATTGAAGTTTGAAAATAATTCAAACTCTAATTATTTTTCTACCTTCTAAAAATGCCGGAGCAATTTATTCAAACCCTACATAAATCCAGGGTTCCAGATACATTTTTATATATCTCATATTCCTAACCAAAAACCCCTGGATTTTCCCCTTTATTGATTGTTTATTTATATAAACAATAATTTTAGGAAAGGAAGATTTTGGAAAGGAGAGGGAGCCCAGCAGCCGCACCAGTTGGCCAAGGCCCAGCTGGCGCCCTTCCCACTAGGCCGGCTCCAAGGCCCAGCCGCCCCCACCAGTTCCATAACCCTAGCCCGATCCCCTCGCTCGCTAGCCCTCTCTCTCTCGATCCCTTGCCTTTCCCTCGACTCCCTCCTGCGCCGCCGCACACATCTCACAGGAGAGGAGCGCCCACGCCCGAGACCTTCTACGCCCGATCCCCTCGGCCTCTCTCGCCATCCCGTCGCCGCGTTAGGTCGCCGCCGGTGACCACAACCCGCACCGCGCCGTCATCCCGTTCCCCTCTGCCTCCTCCCGAGCGCCCCTCCTTCCAGCAAGCGCGCCCGCCGGCATTGACCACCACCACCAGGAGCTCCGCCGCCCCTCTGCTCATGTTTCCTCTCCTGCGCCTCCACCGGCATGGAGCCGCGCCAAGACGCCGCCGCTGCTCTGCTTCCTAACGAGCAGAGGACGAGGCGCCCGCTCGCCTGCATCTCGCGTTGTCCGCGGCCGTCACCCCGCATCGCCAGCAGCAAGCCACCGCCGTTGCCTCTGTTTCGAGCCCTTGTGCTGCTCCTGTCGCGCCCTGCTTCGTCTGAAGCTCCAGTGCCAAGTCCCTCGCCAAGCCGCCGCCGTTTGCCCTGCCGCCGGCCTGCCTCCTTGTTAGGATCCGGCCGAGCTCTCCACGTCGCCGGTTGCCTCGCCGACCCGCCGCTTCTCGGCCTGCCATCCCGCTCCTTGCCTTGCTGTTGAAGCCGCCCCCTTGCCATGGCCATCGCCGAGTTCCCCCAGGACCCGTGGAGCATGTGCGCGAGAACCAAGTCCGAAGACTATCGTCGCTGCGATCTCGCCCAGTAACACTACGGTTCGGCAAGACCGTCTTGGATTTTCGCCAAGTTCCACTACCGTCGCCCCTCAAAACGCAAAGTACCCCCAACAGACTCGACAAGACCCACATGCACGATTACGCCCGGCGATGCGACAAGTACATCTACCGACGACCCTCGAACGCGTCAAGTACCACTACCATCAGTACCTCTTCGCAAGACCAAGTCCCTCTATGACAACGTTGTACGACTACTTCCGTGGCCGAAGGCCCATGTACAACTACCGTCGCCGTGAACGACTACTTCCTCTACTTCCTCTACGAACCCGAACCGCTCCGAGAATGCACCTGGAAGGTATAACGGCTGAGACGATGACCCATGGACGAATGCATGTGTAGTTTGAGATGCATGTTTGGATGTTGTATCCTCCCGTGATCGTTAGATGTTTCCCTCGCTTGTCACTGTTGTCGACCCGTGGGAACCCGGTTGCCGGGATCACCCCACCTTCTATCGCATGTCACGCTCCCGTCACTTTTCCTTTTGCACCGGTATCTCCGTGAGTTGTCGGATCATCCGGAATGTTGCCGTGGCACCGTTTCGTTATCGTCTCCGTGGCACCCCTTTCTTTCTACTACGGTGAAAAATGCTTCCTAATGCTCTTGTCAACTTTTAATAAAAATTGCATAAACTTGAACATGTCATGTGCATCATGATAATAACATTTAAATGTTAAAATTGTTGTTGCACCAAATTGATAATTGCATATGGGGATTTATCGGATATGTTGTTTGTTATATCCGGCCCCATTTAAAACTATTTAAATGGTATAGTTTTGTTATGCTTCACCTCTTGCCATGTTAAACAACATTTAATATTGTTGAGTACCTAATCGGGAGAGAACTAAATAATTGATGTGGTGTTCCGTCAATATGCAACTCGTTGCATATTGAGCTCCACTTAATTTGTAGGATTGCTTGTGCACTTTGCCATGCCATGCTTCATTAAATCGGACATGCATCATACTGGTTGTGCATCGTGTCATGCTTATGTGGTGGTTGTTTACTATGTTGTTTGCTTCTTTCCGGTGTTGCTTCTTCGGGTTGGTTCCGATAACGTCGTGTTTGTGAGGATTCGTTCGACTACGTCCGTTTGTCTTCTTCATGGACTCGTTCTTCTTCCTTGCGGGATTTCAGGCAAGATGATCATACCCTCGAAATCACTACTATCTTTGCTTTGCTAGATGCTCGCTCTTTTGCTATGCCTATGCCGCGATACCTACCACTTGCTTATCATGCCTCCCATATTGTTGAACCAAGCCTCTAACCCACCTTGTCCTAGCAAACCATTGTTTGGCTATGTTACCGCTTTGCTCAGCCCCTCTTATAGCATTGTTAGTTGCAGGTGAAGATTGAAGTTCGTTCCTTGTTGGAACATGGAGATGTTGTTCCTTGTTGGAACATGTTTACTTGTTGGGATATCACAATATCTCTTATTTAATTAATGCATCTATATATTTGGTAAAGGGTGGAAGGCTCGGCCTTATGCCTGGTGTTTTGTTCCACTCTTGCCGCCCTAGTTTCTGTCATATCGGTGTTATGTTCCCGGATTTTGCGTTCCTTACGCGGTTGGGTAATAATGCGAACCCCTTGACAGTACGCCTTAAGTAAAGCTCTTCCAGCAATGCCCAACATTGGTTTTACCATTCGCCACCTAGCCTCTTTTTCCCTTGGGTTTCGTGGACTCAAGGGTCATCTTTATTTTAACCCCCCCCCCCTCCCGGGCTAGTGCTCCTCTGAGTGTTGGTCCGAACTGAGCTGCCTGTGGGGCCACCTCGGGGAAACTTGAGGGTTGGTTTTACTCGTAGCTAGTCTCATCTGAGTGTGCCCTGAGAACGAGATATGTGCAGCTCCTATCGGGATTTGTCGGCAAATTCGGGCGGTGTTGCTGGTTTAGTTTTACCCTGTCGAAATGTCTTGTTGTACCGGGATACCGAGTCTGATCGGAATGTCTCGGGAGGAGGTCTATTCCTTCGTTGACTGTGAGAGCTTGTCATGGGCTAAGTTGGGACACCTTGCAGGGATTTGAACTTTCGAAAGCCGTGCCCGCGGTTATGGGCAGATGGGAATTTGTTAATGTCCGGTTGTAGATAACTTGAACCCTAACTTAATTAAAATGAGTCAACTGCGTGTGTAACCGTGATGGTCTCTTTCCGGCGGAGTCCGGGAAGTGAACACGGTGTTGGAGTTATGCTTGACGTAGGTTGTTTTTAGGATCACTTCTTGATCATACTTTTATCGACTGTGCTTTGCCTTCTCTTCTCGCTCTCATTTGCGTATGTTAGCCACCATATATGCTAGTCGCTTGCTGCAGCTCCACCTCATACCTTTACCTTACCCATAAGCTTAAATAGTCTTGATCGCGAGGGTGCGAGATTGCTGAGTCCCTGTGGCTCACAGATACTTCCAAAAACCAGCTTGCAGGTGCCGATGAGGCCATGCAGACGATGCAACCAAGCTCAGGAGGAGCTCAATGAAGACCTTGTCCTTTGTGTTGTTTCGTTCTAGTTGATCAGTAGTGGAGCCCAGTTGGGGTCGATCAGGGACCGTGTCGCTTTTGGAGTTTTTCTTTTATTTTGGTTCCGTAGTCGGACCTTGATTGTATCTGGATGATGTAATGCTTTATTCATGTAACTGTGTGAAGTGGCGATTGTAAGCCAACTATGTTTTCTTTTCCCTTATTGTATTACATGGGTTGTTTGCGAAGATTACCTCACTTGCGACATTGCTTTCAATGCGGTTATGCCTCTAAGTCGTGCTTCGACACATGGGAGATATAGCCGCATCGAGGGCGTTACAACCTGCTCCCTTATAGGAAAGTAGTACATCACAGAAACCAGTTTCTGTGACACCTGCACCAATTAGTGAGGAAGTTAATGATGATGATCATGAAACTTCAGAACAAGTTACTACTGAACCTCGTAGATCAACCAGAGTAAGATTCCCACCAGAGTGGTACGGTAATCCTGTTCTGGAAGTCATGCTACTAGATCATGATGAACCTGCAAACTATGAAGAAGCGATGGTGAGCCCAGATTCCGCAAAATGGCTTGAAGCCATGAAATCTGAGATGGGATCCATGTATGAGAACAAAGTGTGGACTTTGGTTGACTTGCCCAATGATAGGCAAGCAATTGAGAATAAATGGATCTTCAAGAAGAAGACTGACGCTGACGGTAATGTTACTGTCTACAAAGCTCGACTTGTCGCAAAAGGTTTTCGACAAGTTCAAGGGATTGACTACGATGAGACCTTCTCACCCGTAGCGATGCTTAAGTCTGTCCGAATCATGTTAGCAATTGCCGCATTTTATGATTACGAAATTTGGCAGATGGATGTCAAAACTGCATTCCTGAATGGATTTCTGGAAGAAGAGTTGTATATGATACAACCGGAAGGTTTTTTTGATCCAAAGGGAACTAACAAAGTGTGCAATCTCCAGCGATCCATTTATGGACTGGTGCAAGCCTCTCGGAGTTGGAATAAACACTTTGATAGTGTGATTAAAGCATTTGGTTTTGTACAGACTTTTGGAGAAGCCTGTATTTACAAGAAAGTGAGTGGGAGCTCTATAGCATTTCTGATATTATATGTGGATGACATATTACTAATCGGAAATGATATAGAATTTCTGGATAGCATAAAGGGATACTTGAATAAGATTTTTTCAATGAAAACCTTAGTGAAGCTGCTTACATATTGGGAATTAAGATCTATAGAGATAGATCAAGACGCTTAATTGGACTTTCACAAAGCACATACCTTGACAAAGTTTTGAAGAAGTTCAAAATGGATCAAGCAAAGAACGGATTCTTGCCTGTGTTACAAGGTGTGAAGTTGAGTATGACTCAATGCCCGACCACTGCAGAAGATAGAGAGAAAATGAAAGATGTTCCCTATGCTTCAGCCATAGGCTCTATCATGTATGCAATGTTGTGTACCAGACCTGATGTGTGTCTTGCTATAAGTCTAGCAGGGAGGTACCAAAGTAATCCAGGAGTGGATCACTGGACAGCGGTCAAGAACATCCTGAAATACCTGAAAAGGACTAAGGATATGTTTCTCGTATATGGAGGTGACAAAGAGCTCATCGTAAATGGTTACGTTGATGCAAGCTTTGACACTGATCCAGACGATTCTAAATCGCAAACCGGATACATATTTACATTAAATGGTGGAGTTGTCAGTTGGTGCAGTTCTAAACAAAGTGTCGTGGCGGGGTCTACATGTGAAGCGGAGTACATAGCTGCTTCGGAAGCAGCAAATGAAGGAGTCTGGATGAAGTAGTTCATATCCGATCTAGGTGTCATACCTAGTGCATCGGGTCCAATGAAAATCTTTTGTGACAATACTGGTGCAATTGCCTTGGCAAAGGAATCCAGATTTCACACGAGAACCAAGCACATCAAGAGACGCTTCAATTCCATCTGGGATCTAGTCCAGGTGGGAGACATAGAGATTTGCAAGATACATACGGATCTGAATGTAGCAGACCCGTTGACTAAGCCTCTTCCACGAGCAAAACATGATCAACACCAAGGCTCCATGGGTGTTAGAATCATTACTGTGTAATCTAGATTATTGACTCTAGTGCAAGTGGGAGACTGAAGGAAATATGCCCTAGAGGCAATAATAAAGTTATTATTTATTTCCTTATATCATGATAAATGTTTATTATTCATCCTAGAATTGTATTAACCGGAAACATAATACTTGTGTGAATACATAGACAAACTAAACATCACTAGTATGCCTCTACTTGACTAGCTCGTTAATCATGGATGGTTATGTTTCCTAACCATAGACATGTGTTGTCATTTGATTAACGGGATCACATCATTAGGAGAATGATGTGATTGACATGACCCATTCCATTAGCTTAACACCCGATCGTTTAGTATGTTGCTATTGCTTTCTTCATGACTTATACATGTTCCTGTGACTATGAGATTATGCAACTCCCATTTTCCGAAGGAACATTTTGTGTGCTACCAAACATCACAACGTAAGTGGGTGATTATAATGGTGCTCCACAGGTGTCTCCAAAGGTACATGTTGGGTTGGCGTATTTCGAGATTAGGATTTGTCACTCCGATTGTCGGAGAGGTATCTCTAGGCCCTCTCGGTAATGCACATCACTTAAGCCTTGCAAGCAATGCAACTAATGAGTTAGTTGCGAGATGATGTATTACGGAACGAGTAAAGGGACTTGCCAATAACGAGATTGAACTAGGTATTGAGATACCGACGATCGAATCTCGGGCAAGTAACTTACCGATGACAAAGGGAACAACATATGTTGTTATGCGGTCTAACCGATAAAGATCTTCGTAGAATATGTAGGAGCCAATATGAGCATTTAGGTTCCGCTATTGGTTATTGACCGGAGACGTGTCTCGGTCATGTCTACATTGTTCTCGAACCCATAGGGTCTGCACGCTTAACGTTACGATGACAGTTTCATTATGAGTTGATATATTTTGATGTACCGAAGGTTATTCGGAGTCCCGGATATGATCACGGACATAACGAGGAGTCTCCAAATGGTCGAGACATAAAGATCGATATATTGGACGGCTATATTTGGACACCGGAAGTGTTTCGGGTGATTTCGAAGAGAACCGGAGTGCCGGAAGGGTTACCGGAACCCCCCGGGGAAGTATTGGGCCTTAGTGGGCCTGAGGGGAGAGAGAGGGCAGCAGCCCAGGAGGTGGCGCGCCCCCGGGGAAGTATTGGACTAGGGGAGGGGGGCGGCCCCTCTTTCCCTCTCCCTCTTCCTCTCCCTCTTTTCCTTCCCCCTTCTCTCTTCCTAGTTGGACTAGGAAAGGGGAGTCCTACTCCTACTAGGAGGAGGACTCCCCCCTCCTTGGCGCACCCCAAGGGCCGGCCGGCCTCTCCCCCTTGCTCCTTTATATACGGGGGCAGGGGGGCACCTCTAGACACACAAGTTGATCTTCGTGATCGTTCTCTTAGCCGTGTGCGGTGCCCCCCTCCACCATAATCCTCGATAATATTGTAGCGGTGCTTAGGCGAAGCCCTGCGACGGTAGAACATCAAGATCATCACCACGCCGTCGTGCTGACGGAACTCTTCCCCGACACTTTGCTGGATTGGAGTCCGGGGATCGTCATCGAGCTGAACGTGTGCTAGAACTCGGAGGTGCCGTAGTTTCGGTGCTTGATCGGTCGGGCCTGAAGACGTACGACTACATCAACCGTGTTGTGCTAACGCTTCCGCTTCCGGTCTACAAGGGTACGTAGACAACACTCTCCCCTCTCATTGCTATGCATCACCATGATCTTGCGTGTGCGTAGGAATTTTTTTGAAATTACTACGTTCCCCAACACCCCACACTTTATTGTACTGTAGTTAGATAGAGGGAGAGCTGACATGTTGGTCCATAGGTATTTATGTCATTATAACATGGAAAAATATATTTCAGTCACAATAATGGTGTCCAGCACAACACATCCCTCAAATAGAACTAAGCACCCTGAAATTCTTTGACAACTAAACTGCTGGCTATATGATGTTGGTCATATATATTGTACGTACATAATGTGAAGAAACAAGTGGTAGTACTACCAACTACAAGATGAACTATAAGATATACTAGTATGTATATACTGAAGAGTTAAAGTAACGAGAAGGAACATAAGACAGTTCTGCTGGGGGCTCATCACAACACACCCCTCAAATAAAACTAAGCACCCTGAACTTAAACTAAGCAACTAATCTGGTAGACACTGCATTACAACCACCGTGAGCAATGACACTGCCACCTTACTCGGACTCCTTGTCCACGTGCTCGAATTTGTCCTTGTATCTCTTCCTCTTGGCCGATACTTGATGACCCACAAGTATAGGGGGTCAATTGTAGCTCTTTTCGTTAAGTAAGAGTGTCGAACCCAACGAGGAGCGGAAGGAAATGACAAGTAGTTTTCAGTAAGGTATTGTCTGCAAGTGCTAAAATAGTAAGTAACGAGTAGTTTGGTAGCAAGATAATCTATAACGAGCAAGTAACGATAATTGTAACAAGTATGCAACAAGGTAGCGCAATCCTTTTGAGGCAAAGGACACGCCAAAACAGTCTCTTATGATAAGCAAAGCGTTCTCGAGGGTACACGGGAATTTCATCTAGTCACTTTCATCATGCCGGTTTCATTTGTGTTCGCTACTTTGATAATTTGATATGTGGGTGGACCAGTGCTTAGGTGTTGTTCTTACTTGAACAAACCTCCTACGTATGATTAACCCTTCCGCAAGCATCCACAACTATGAGAAAATTATTAAGGATAAATCCTAACCATAGCATTAAATTCTAGGATCCAATCGGTCCCTTACATAATAGTGCATAAACTGGGGTTTAAGTTCCTGTCACTCTCGCAACCCACCATCTATTTACTACTCCACAATGCATTCCTTAGGCCCAAATATGGTGATGTGTCATGTAGTCGACATTCACATGACACCACTAAGGGAATCACAACACACATACTATCAAAATATCGAACACATATCAAATTCACATGATTACTTGCAACATGATTTATCCCGTGACCTCAAGAACAAAAGTAACTACTCACAATCAACAAACATGCTCATGATCAGAGGGGTATTAATATGCATAATGGATCTGAACATATAATCTTCCACCAAATAAACCATATTGTAATCAACTACAAGTTGTAATCAACACTACTAGCCATCCCTAGCAATAATTTATAGTTCCGGTAACAAGATTGAATACAAGATAAGAACTAGGGTTTCAGATGAGATGGTGCTGGTGAAGATGTTGATGGAGATTTCCCTCCCTGAGGGAGTCCTGGATTACGGGGTGTCCGGATGGCCGGACTATACCTTTGGCCGGACTCCTGGACTATGAAGATACAAGATTGAAGACTTCGTCCCGTGTCCGGAAGGGACTTTCCTTGGCGTGGAGGGCAAGCTTGGCGATACGGATATGTAGATCTCCTACCATTGTAACCAACTTTGTGTAACCCTAACCCTCTCCGATGTCTATATAAACCGGAGGGTTTTAGTCCGTAGGACAACATACAGAACATCAATCATACCATAGGCTAGCTTCTAGGGTTTAGCCTCTCTGATCTCGTGGTAGATCTACTCTTGTACTACCCATATCATCAATATTAATCAAGCAGGACGTAGGGTTTTACCTCCATCAAGAGGGCCCGAACCTGGGTAAAACTTCGTGTCCCTTGCCTCCTGTTACCATCCGGCCTAGATGCACAGTTCGGGACCACCTACCCGAGATCCGCCGGTTTTGACACCGACATTGGTGCTTTCATTGAGAGTTCCTCTGTGTCGTCGCCGTCAGGCTTGATGGCTCCTACGGTCATCAATAGCGATGCAGTCCAGGGTGAGACCTTCCTCCCCGGACAGATCTTCGTCTTCGGCGGCTTCGCACTGCGGGCCAATTCACTTGGCCATCTGGAGCAGATCGAAAGCTACGCCCCTAGCCGTCAGGAAAGATTTGGAAGTTTAAACTACATGGCTGACATCTGCGGGGACTTGATCTTCGAAGGATTCGAGCCACTGCCGAGCGCGCCGCACTGTCACGGCGAGCATGATCTAGCTCTGCCGCCGAACAGTGCCCTAGAGGCCGCACCCGCATCGGCTTCGACCCTTAATTCGGAGCCAACTGCGCCGATCGAGGATGGGCAGTTGGACGTCGCCTCGGGGGCTGCGATCCCAACGGCGATCGAGCCGAACACCAGCCCCGCACTCCGCGAGACTTGTGACTCCAAGGAGCCGGACTCCTCTCCGGACTCCGAACCTTCCATGCCCCTGCCGATCGAATCCGATTGGGCGCCGATCATGGAGTTTACTGCCGCGGACATCTTTCAGCACTCGCCTTTCGGCGATATTCTGAAGACACTGAAGTCTCTCTCTTTATCAGGAGAGCCCTGGCCGGACTACGGTCAGCAAGGTTGGGGTACGGACGATGAAGAAATTCAAAGCCCACCCACCACCCACTTTGTAGCCACTGTCGACGATTTAACCAACATGCTCGACTTCGACTCCGAAGACATCGACGGTATGGACGCCGATGAAGGAGACGATGAAGAACCAGCGCCTATTAGGCCCTGGAAAGCCACCTCGTCATATGACATATACATGGTGGACACCCCAAAATAAGGATATGGCGATGGAACAACAGAGGATGACCCCTCCAAGAAACAGCCTAAGCGCCGGCGTCAGCGGCGCCGCTCAAAATCCTGCCAAAACAAATACGGCGACTCCAGCACGGGAGATAATAATACACCGGAGAGTGCCGAAGAAAACCCCCTCCAGCAAGATTCAGCACAGGAGGATGGACAAACCTGCCCTCATGAGAGAGCGGCAAACAGAGAGGTCGAGGACGATAATCATATGCCTCCCTCCGAAGACGAGGCAAGCCTCGACGACGACGAATTCGTTGTGCCAGAGGATCCCGTCGAGCAAGAGCGTTTTCAACGCAGGCTTATGGCCATGGCAAGAAGCCTCAAGAAAAAACAGCAATAGCTTAGAGCTGATCAAGATTTGCTAGTCGACAGATGGACTGAAGTCCTTGCGGCCGACGAGCATAAACTCGAACGCCCCTCCAAGAGCTACCCAAAGCGCAGGTTGCTACCCTGATTAGACGAGGAAGCACTTAAACCTACATCACCAGCACTCGATACGGCCGATTGGCCACCTCGTGGCCATGACAGAGAGGCCTCTCGGCCCTCCACTCAAGCCGCACCCCGTACCAAGGCACGGGAAAATGCGCCAGACCTACGAGATATGTTGGAGGACAAGGCAAGGCAAATAAGATCGATCTATGGATCGCGTGGGTGCCCCACGACTCGAGACGGTAACCATCATGCCGGACATAAATCCGGTAGGGCCGAACACAGTAGACAAAGAGCATTGGAGCTACGTTGTGATATAGCCCAGTACAGAGGCGCCGCACACCCACTATGCTTCATAGACGAAGTAATGGATCATCAAATCCCCGAGGGTTTCAAACCCGTAAACATCGAATCATATGATGGCGCAACAGATCCTGCGGTATGGATTGAGGATTATCTCCTTCATATCCACAAGGCCCGCGGCGATGATCTCCACGTCGTCAAATACCTCCCACTCAAGCTTAAAGGACCAGCTCGGCATTGGCTTAACAGCTTGCCAGAAGGATCAGTCAGTTGTTGGGAGGACCTGGAAGCCGCATTCCTCGACAATTTGCAGGGCACTTATGTGCAACCACCAGACGCCGATGACCTAAGCCACGTAATTCAGCAGCCAGATGAATTGGCCAGGCAATTCTGGACACGGTTCCTAACAAAGAAAAATCAAATAGTCGACTGTTCGGACGCAGAGGCCCTAGCAGCCTTCAAGCACAATATCCGTGACGAGTGGCTTGCCCGGCACCTTGAATAGGAAAAGCCGAAATCTATGGCAGCACTCACGACACTCATGACCCGCTTTTGCGCGGGAGAAGACATCTGGCTTGCTCGTAGTAACAATATGACCAAGAACCCTGGTAATTCGGATACCAGGGACAGTAGTGGCAGGTCGCGTCGCAACAAGCAGAAGCGCCACATTAACGGCGACAATGCTGAGGATACGACAGTTAATGCCGGATTCAGAGGCTATAAATCCGGTCAGCGCAAAAAGCCATTCAAAAGAAATCCTAGGGGCCCTTCCAGTTTGGACCGAATACTCGACCGCTTATGCCAGTTTCATGGCACCCCCAAAAAGCCGGCCAATCACACCAACAGGGATTGTTGGGTGTTCAAGCAGGCAGGCAAGTTAAATGCCGAAAATACCGACAAGGGGCTGCATAGCGATGACGACGAAGAGCCCCGGCCGCCGAACAACAGCTGACAGAAGGGTTTTCCCCCACAAGTGTGGATGGTGAACATGATATACGCAACTCACATCCCCAAGAGGGAGCGGAAGCACGCGTTAAGGGACGTATACGCGGTAGAGCCAGTCGCCCCAAAGTTCAACCCATGGTCCTCCTGCCCGATCACCTTCGATCGAAGGGACCATCCCACTAGCAACCGTCATGGCAGATTCGCCACATTGGTTCTAGACCCAATTATTGACGTATTTCATCTCACTAGAGTCCTTATGGACGGCGGCAGCAGCCTGAACCTGCTTTACCAGGATACAGTGCGGAAAATGGGCATAGATCCCTCGAGGATCAAGCCCACCAAAACGACCTTTAAAGGCGTAATACCAGGTGTAGAGGCCAACTGTACAGGCTCATTCACAATTGAAGTGGTCTTCGGATCTCCGGATAATTTCCGAAGCGAGGAGTTAATCTTTGACGTAGTCCCATTCCGCAGTGGCTATCACGCACTGCTTGGGCGAACTGCATTCGCCAAGTTCAACGCGGTACCGCACTACGCATACCTTAAGCTCAAGATGCCGGGCCCTCGAGGAGTAATTACGGTCAATGGAAACACCGAACGCTCTCTCCGAACGGAGGAGCACACGGTGGCCCTTGCAGCGGAAGTACAAAGCAGCCTCTCCAGGCAGTTCTCCAGTCCGGCCATTAAACGTCCGGACACTGTCAAGCGCGCCCGGAGTAACCTACAACAAGATCGCCTCGCACATTCCAAGCAGGCGTAGCAATGCGGCCCCAACCCCAGCCCTCGCAAAAATGCGACGCACCCAGTGCTTCGCGTGCATAACTACACTCTAGAAATACCATGGGTACAGGGGGAGGGGCACCATCACGGCACGCCCGAAACACGGCTTAAACCGCACTAGGGGCTACCGATTTTTTAATTTTCTCTTACTTTCAGGACTCCATTCTTTGGAAGGCCTGTTCGGCAGTTCAATTGCCGCACAAACGATGCAAGAACCAGGTGTCGTGGTTCTAAGTCTGACAGTAATGTAGGGGGATACGTATGGAGAGGCAAGATCTTAGTTGTGGAGAAGTTGTCAGCACGCAAGGTTTATGAGTTCAGGCCCTTCTCGGAGGAAGTAATATCCCTACGTCTCGGAGCCCAGAGGTGGTCGACTGGATTATGTGAGTATGAGTTACAGAGGTGCGAACCCTTGTCTCGGAGGAGGGGGGTGGCTTATATAGAGTGTGCCAGGACCCCGGCCAGCCCACGTTACCAAGGGTTCAATGTACATTAAGGCGGGGCGTTACTGGTAACGCTGGTAATAAAGTGCTATGATGACCATAAAAGCTATTTAATGACCGACCGTTAGCGTGCGGAGTGACTTTAGGTCTCCTGGCCGTCGAGTGATTGGGTCTCGATCAAGTGATGCTTCTTGGTCGAGTGTCTTCGAGTCTGTCGAGTGGGACACCTTCAAGTCGATTGAAAGGTGATTTCTTCTAGAGATGTCCTTGGGTAGGGTAGGTAGGACAGGTCCATGACCCTACCCTAGGTACATAGCTTCATCATTAGCCCCCGAATGGATTGAGGTTTGAGTGGGGAAGCAGTTGAGAACTTCTCCGACTCGTTTTTCATGTCGTGAGCATATCTAGTTTCAGATCAACGGGCCTGAGTGATGGCAGCAACCTCTTTTTCAGTCGCCTTGATCCATTCTTAATTCCTCGTCGAGTGGGTTTCTTTACTTGTAAGGCTCCGAGTGATGGTGTGGAGGAGATCTTTGGTCTGACAAGTTGTTTGCTGCGCGCAGATTTCGTGGGATCTGAATTTTGGGGAAGCGCGCGGGACGGGGAAGGCCGCAGTAATCAGATGGGATAGAGCGGAGCCGCCTCGATCCACGCACCACCTTTTTCGCCACGTATCGCGCGCGCGGTCATTACGGGATTTCACGGAGCCACCCGGGCCTACCCGTCAACCACTCGAGAGCGGCCTGATATAAAGCGCCGGACCGGAGTCTCCCAAACAGTGCACCTCATTACCTCTTCTCCTCCTCACGCCCCTCCGTTGCGCTCGCTCTCGCCCCAGCGTCACCGCATCGCATGCGTCTCGCCGGCGATAATGGGGAAGGAGAAGACAGCGGCTCTAGAGCGGGCCAAGAAGGCGACGGCGAGGTCGAAGGGGAAGGCGACCAGCCGGGGCGGATCTTCCTCGCGGTCTGGCCTGCCGAGGGGCTGGATCCAGGGCAACTGGGTCCACTCAAGGATCTCCCAAGAAGACATCGACGACTTGGCCGAAGGGGGGCTGATCCCCTATGACTTGGCGCGGGTTCCGGGGAAGGAATCTGAGCCACAGCCTCGGGAGGGTGAGCGTGTTCTTCTTGCCACCACGTCGACCGTGGATTTTCTCTGCCCCCTCACCCCTTCTTCCGAGGGTCTCTGAACTTCTTTGGGGCACAACTCCACCATTTTACCCCCAACTCAATCGTTTATCTCGCCGCTTTCATTTCTTTGTGTGAGAACTTCCTGGGTTGTCGGCCTCATTGGGGTCTCTTCAAGCATATTTTCACTTGTCGCTCCCAAACAGTGAAAAAGGCCAATCCGAGTGATGAGAGGACCCAAGTGATCCAGATGTGTGGGGGTCTTGGCATCCAGACGAGAGGGAAAAGCTCCTTTTCGGCCATGATTCTTCCCTACTCAATTCGCGGATGGCAGTCGACTTGGTTTTACTGTAAAGACCAGTCGACACCAGGGCAATCGACTAGCCTCCCTCCCTTTACCATGGACCGAGTGGAAAAACCCTCCCATTTGAAGGTGCTCCCGGAGGAGAAGGCGCAGGTGAAGGTGCTGGTAGAGCGAGTGGTCCGGCTTATCCGTGACGGGGTCACCGGTATGGATCTCTTGGAGGTCTGCCTTCAGCGGCGCATCCAGCCTCTTCAAGCTCAAGACCATCCGATGTGGATGTATTCGGGTCTTGAAGACTCCACTCGGATTCACCCGGAGGAGGTCGATGACGACACACTGGAGAAGTGGCTATCGGGCATGACCGGAAACAAGGACAACCCCAGGGGAGCCAGGAGAGTCCCTCCATTCGACCAGTCTCACGCACCAGAGTAGGTCTGATTCTGAGTTTTACTTGTAATCTGAATTCACTCGCATGGCTGCCTGTATCGCGTCGACTGACTTTGATCTACCTGCTTTCTTTCAGGCCATTATTGAAATGTATTCAATGCCTAACGGGGAGCAAGAGCAAGTTCTGGAAGGCGAGGCGAGTGGCGGCGACAGTGGCGAGTGGACTTCCGATGGTGAAGGGGATGGAGGAAGCGACGACTCAAGTGATGGAGAAGAAGTCGAGTCGCCCCCTCGCAGGGAGAGGCGATCCAAGCTCGACCAAGAACGGCCGAGTGCCCGTGACAAGGCGACTGCTCCGGTTGGTCAGTCTTCAAAGCGTCCTCGGATCTCTTCGCCAACCCCGACTGAGAAGGCGCCAAAGCACCCCAAAGTTGCAGAGCCGAAGACTCGGAAGGCGTTGCCGAAGATCAAGATTGATATCCCCGTTGCTTCCGCGTGAGTGTCTCTCTTTGTATTCACTCGATGCTCCGCACTGTTTGTTCTTCTTGTTTTAACTGGACAAACTTTGGAATTGTCAACGCTGCCACTTCCAGGACCTCAGCTTACAGGGATGATGATGAGGTGATGGAGGATGCGGTCACTTCTAATCCGGGTATGATTTCTGCCAAACTATCTTTATTCGGTCGATTCAACTGCGATGTGCATCATTGGGTGACGTGATTTTGGCAATTGAACTTTGTACAGCACCCAACATTATTGACCTCCCTGATGATGAAGAAGAGCCCGAGAGGCCCTTGACGAGGAAGAATAGGCGAGCTCCTGCAAGCGAGGCGCTACAGACGACGCCGAGGGCGGAACCAGTTGTTCAGGACACTGGCGATGTCAATCGGGTTTCTGTTACCTTCGCTCAGCCGCTGTCGAGTGCCTTGCCTTCTTCGTCGACTGCTCAGGCCCCTGTCGACCCGCCTTCAGTTTTTGCGACCCATCATGTCCCAGAGGATGAGGTGAATGCTGCTAGGGAAGCCATACGCCAGGCGGGCATTATGATGGAGAAGATGAAGATGGTGCGGGACGCCAGCCAAGCCGCCTATGATGCCAGCTCGGCTCTCCAGAGCAACAGTCAGGTTAGTTGGTCGCCGCTTGTTCTGTTAGGATATGATACCTGAAGATTCTTTTCAAAAATCTTTGCATCTGTACACCCACTGGGTGCGTCGATTGAATTTTTGGACTAGTGGGGGCACGCTGAGTGCACCCACTCGGTGTAGTCCCCGAGACTACGGTGGACTGCTGGCAGTCGACTGTAGTCTTTGTATTTTGTTGAATGTATAGTTTGTCTCTTCCACTCGGTCTGGTCGAGTGGGATCAGAACCGGTGGGGCACGCTGAGTGCACCCACTCGTGTAGTCCCCGAGACTACGGTGGACTGCTGGCAGTCGACTATAGTCTGAGTTCTACTTTCTATCTTCCTGCCTTCTTCTTTTTTTTGGACTCGACTTCGGCTGGTCGGTCGAGTGGGATCAGAACCGGTGGGGGCACGCAAAGTGCACCCACTGGGTGTAGTCCCCGAGACTACGGTGGACTGCTGGCGGTCAACTGATGTCTTAGTATTTATTGCCTTTGTTGTTTTTCACTGTAAAAAAACTTCTCCCCTTTGATTTCAGAAATCTTGTGATCTTGGAGCTCGCTTTGCTGACTTGGAGAGGCAGCAGATTCAACTGAACCTTGACTTGGAGCTGGCTAGGACGGAGCTGCAAAAGGTCAAAGACGGCGCCGCTGGTAAGATGAGTTTGTCGACTGGTCAGTTTTAGGCTCGAGTACCCTTCTGCTATTTCTGAGTCAATCGTTACTTCTTTTGCAGAAAAACTGAGAGAAGCTCTGGCGAAGAGGGATGAGGATTTGGCTGCTGCCCGTAAGGAGGCCGACGACCGGACCGCTCTGGCCGAACAAAAGCTGGCTTCGGTCGGCCAGTTGGAAGAAGAGAACACCAGGCTGGAAGAGAGCGAATCTTGACCAGGGCGAGAAAATGGAAAGTATTTCCCGCAGGAGGGATGATCTAGAGAGTTATCTGAGAAGTCTTGCCAAGAAGTTGTTCATCAAGCTTGAAGGTGCACATTCTGTTCCGACTAATTTTTTTTGTGTCGACTCAGTGTATGAAAATTGACTTATCCTTGGATCGTGAATGCAGAGTTTTGCCAGAACTTTGAAGAGGAGACTGGGCGGATCGAACCAGGTTTGGATCCAATCAACTCTCCCGTGAAAGATGAAGCTGCCATGAATCTGCTCCGTCTGGAATCTCGCATCGACAGTGCGGTGGATTACTTGGCTCGACTGAAGGTCGCCATGTTGCGGATCGACCCGGCACTTTGGCCAGAGGCCACATTCCAAGACGATCTTGAGTCTCTGATGGCTCGTCTTAACGGAATCTCTGACCGAGTGCTGGAGTGGAAGAAGTCTTCTGCTCGGTGTGGTGCTGATGTGGCTCTGTCTTTGGTTCGTGTCCATTGCAAGGAGGTGCGACAAGACAAATTGGCAGCAATCAAGGTCGCCAACACCCAGAAACATGACTTCCGAAACTTTATGGAGACTTTCATTGCTGCAGCCAATCGGATAGCCGACGGTGTCGACCTGGATGAGTTCGTCGAGCCTGCCAGTCCTCCTCCCGCGGAGTGAACAAACTCTTATGTCCCACCTTAAATTTGCCTCGAAATGCCGAGTGGTTTTTGTAACCGTTAAACTTTTTCGGGCTGCATGCCCGAGTACTTCGATCTGCGATCTGGATCCTTTAGAATTTACCTGAACTTGGTTTATCATTGAATATCTTTACGAATCTCCTGCTGAGTGAACCCATTCTTCATTTGAGACAACTTTTGTATTCGCAGCGCAACTCCGAAGGGGAGGGAAGCAGTCAACACATGTCTTGTATTTGTGGCGAAGCTCCCCAGGGGAAGGCGGCGGTCGACTCGCACTTCGTTGCTGTAGGGCGGGATGAACCGCGCATTGTATGTGTGGTGAAGCTCCCCAGGAGAAGGTGGTAGCCGACCTGCCCCTCGCCGTCCTTGAGGATTGAGATGTGTTTCATACTTAGGCGAGTACTGGACTGCAGCTAAGCCCCCGAGTGGAAGGATTGCTCTCCACTCGGTAGGATTTTTCCAAACTTAGGTGAGTGCCGGACTGCAACTAAGTCTCTAAGTGAGAGAACTTAGGCGAGTACTGGACTGCAGCTAAGCCCCCGAGTGGGACGATTGCTCTCCACTCGGTAGGATTTTTTTTCAAACTTAGGCGAGTGCCGGACTGCAGCTAAGTCTCTAAGTGAGAGAA
>NC_041388.1:144310047-144329441 GCF_002162155.2 Triticum dicoccoides | reverse complement strand
ATTTTTCCAAACTTAGGCGAGTGCCGGACTGCAGCTAAGTCTCTAAGTGAGAGAACTTAGGCGAGTACTGGACTGCAGCTAAGCCCCCGAGTGGGAGGATTGCTCTCCACCCGGTAGGATTTTTCCATACTTAGGTGAGTGCCGGACTGCAGCTAAGTCTCTAGGTGAGAGAACTTAGGCGAGTACTGGACTGTAGCTAAGCCCCCGAGTGGGAGGATTGCTCTCCACTCGGTAGGTTTTTTTTCAAACTTAGGCGAAACGGATTCGCAGCTAAGCCCCCGAGTGGGAGGCTGGCTCGCCACTCGGTAGGAAACTGTTTTTACAAACTTAGGTGAAGCGGATTCGCAGCTAAGCCACCCATAGGAGGGTTTCTTACGCAAACAAAAACAATAATAATCACTGGAAAATTATAATGCTCTTGTCTTTGATAAATAAACTACAGGAGTTCTTCTTATTACATCTCATCCGAGTGAGAATTCAAGTATAAAAGGGGCGAAGTAGCTCCGCATTCCAGGCTCGTGGCTCATCAATCTGGCGATCGACATTGTAAAGGTGGTATGCTCCATTGTGGAGGACTCTGTTGACTATGAAGGGGCCTTCCCAAGTAGGAGCGAGCTTGTGTGGTTTCTGCTGATCCACTCGGAGGACTAAGTCTCCTTCTTGGAAGGCTCGGCTCTTCACATTTCTGGCATGGAATCGACGCAAGTCTTGCTGATAGATGGTCGATCGAATCAAGGCCATTTTTCTTTCTTCTTCTAGGAGGTCGACTGCGTCCCGCCGGGCTTGTTCTGCTTCATCTTCTGAGTAGAGCTCAACTCTGGGAGTGTTGTGAAGCAGGTCGCTCGGTAAGACTGCCTCGGCTCCATAGACCAAAAAGAATGGGGTTCTTCCGGTCGATCGATTTGGGGTTGTCCTCAATCCACAAAGGACTAATGGAAGCTCGTCGACCCATGCACCTGCTGCGTGCTTGAGATCACGCATCAATCGGGGTTTCAGTCCTTTGAGAATTAGGCCGTTTGCCCTTTCTGCTTGCCCATTCGACTGGGGGTGAGCGACCGAAGCATAGTCGACCCGAGTGCCCTGAGAGGCGCAAAAGGCCCTGAATTTGTCGGAATCGAAGTTTGACCCGTTGTGGGTGATGATGCTGTGTGGAACTCCATATCTGAATATCAACTCTCTGATGAAACTGATAGCGGTGCAAGCATCAAGATTCTTGATAGGCTTGGCTTCAATCCATTTGGTGAACTTGTCGACTTCTACCAGCACATGAGTGAAGACGCTCCTGCCTGTTCTCAGTGGTCCAACCATGTCCAACCCCCAAACAGCGAAAGGCCAGACGAGTGGAATGGTTTTCAGGGCTGACGCGGGCTTGTGTGGCATATTGGAGTAATACTGACATCCTTCACATTTGTCGACTATCTCTTTGGCCATCTCATTGGCTCTCGGCCAGTAGAACCCCGCTCGGTATGCTTTAGCCACAATGGTCTGAGAGGACGCATGGTGACCACAGGTCCCCGAGTGGATATCGTTAAGGATCATCTGACCTTCTTCTGGTGCAATACACTTCTGGCCGACCCCAGTCGTGCTTTCTCTATATAACTGTCCCTTTATGACTGTAAAGGCCTTGGATCGACGGACGATCTGTCGAGCCTCTTCTTCGTCTTCTAGGAGTTCTTTCCTTAGGATGTACATGATGTACGGTTCTGTCCAGACGGGAGTGATAACCAAGACTTCCATGATCAGGTTGACCACAGCCGGAACTTCAACTTCAGTCAGATCCGTGGCACTTTTTGGCTGCGGGGCCTCTTCAGTGAAGGGATCCTCCTGGACCGATGGTGTGTGGATGTGTTCCAAAAACACATCGCTGGGAATGGCTTCTCTTTTGGAACCTATTTTTTCCATATCATCAGCTGCTTGATTTTTCAGTCGGGGTATGTGATGAAGCTCTAACCCCTCAAATTTCTTCTCCAGCTTTCTCACTGCATTGCAATAACCAGTCATGGCTGGACTTGTGACGTCCCATTCCTTCATCACTTGATTGAGCACCAAATCTGAGTCGCCATAGACCATGAGGCGACGGACGCCGGCTGAAATGGCCATGTGCAACCCATATAAAAGTGCTTCGTATTTTGCCTCGTTGTTAGAGGCATCAAAGTGGATTTGAAGAACATATTTGAGTTTATCTCCTCTGGGGGAGGCCAACACCACTCCGGCTCCAGAACCATTTAGCATCTTGGAACCGTCAAAGAACATGGTCCAATGCTCCGAGTGAACTTGAGTCGGCAGTTGCTGTCGATCCACTCGGCGACGAAATCCGCGATTGCCTGGGACTTGATAGCTTTCTTTGCCTCAAACATGATATCTAGAGGAAGAAGTTCAATCGCCCATTTTGCCACTCGACCAGTTGCGTCCCGGTTATGCAAGATCTCTGACAACGGAGCGTCGCTGACGACTGTAATGGAATGATCAGAGAAGTAGTGGGCAACTTTCTTTGTAGTCATGTAAATCCCATATACGAGCTTCTGATAATGAGGGTATCTTTGCTTCGATGGGGTCAAGACTTCAGAAATATAATACACTGGGCGCTGAACTTTGAAGGTTTTCCCTTCTTCTTCTCGCTCGACCGTAAGTACCGTACTGACGACTTGTCCTGTGGCTGCAAATGTAAAGCAGCAAAGGCTCCTTGCTGATTGGGGCAGCAAGCACCGGCTGGGTGGAGAGCAGAGCTTTGAGTTTTGCGAATGCTGCCTCAGCTTCAGGAGTCCACTCGAACTTGTCAGACTTCTTCATCAATCAGTAAAGAGGCAATGCCTTTTCACCAAGGCAAGATATGAATCGACTTAGGGCGGCCAAGCAACCAGTAAGCTTCTGAACATCGTGCACTCGCACAGGACTTTCCATTCGGAGTATAGTACCGACTTTTTTGGACTGGCGTCGATTCCCCGTTCGGAAACGAGAAAACCGAGTAACTTTCCACCAGGAACTCCGAATGTGCATTTTGATGGATTAAGCTTGATATCAAACCTTCTGAGCTTGGCAAAGGTTTCAGCAAGGTCAGTCAGCAGGTCAGAACCTTTCCGTGACTTGACCACAATATCATCCATGTACGCCTCCACATTCTGACTGATTTGGGTGAGCAAACACTTCTGAATGATCCTCATGAACATGGATCCGACATTCTTGAGGCCGAATGGCATGGTAACATAACAGAAGCACCCGAATGGGGTGATGAAAGCTGTTTTGATCTCGTCAGGTCCATACAGACGGATCTGATGGTACCTGGAATAGGCGTCTAGAAAAGACAGTCGCTCACATCCCGCAGTCGAGTCGACTCTCTGGTCGATGCGGGGGAGAGGAAAATGATCTTTTGGTCAGGCGCGATTGATATGTTTAAAGTCAATGCACATGCGAAGTGACTTGTCCTTCTTGGGGACCATGACAACATTGGCGAGCCACTCGGAGTGGTAGATTTCTCGGATAAACTCTGCCGCTAAGAGCCGAGCTACCTCTTTGCCAATGGCCTTTCTCTTCTGGACGGCGGACCATCGGAGATGTTCCTTGACATGTTTTACTTTTGAGTCGACTCTTAGGCGGTGCTCAGCCAGCTCCCTGGGAACACCCGGCATGTCAGAGGGCTTCCATGCGAAGATGTCCCAGTTCTCACGGAGGAACTGGATGAGCGCTTCTTCCTATTTGGAGTCGAGTGTTGTCGAGATATGAGTTGGAGCAGCGCTGGGGTCGGTCGGGTGGATATGAGCTGTCTTTGTATTGCCAGTCGACTGAAAAGCTGACTCCATAGCGAGCTTCTTAGCTCGCAACAAATCACTCGGGTCTGCAGTCTTCTGGTATTCCTGCAACTCCACCACTGCCATCTGAGCGTCGGCGATCTTCAAACCTTTCTGAAAACATTCTTCCGCTTTCTTCCGATTGCCCGTAATAGTAATCACACCTTTGGTACCAGGCATCTTCAATTTGAGATACACATAACACGGTCAGGCCATGAAGCGTGCATAAGCCAGCCTGCCCAAAATAGCGTGATAGGCACTCTGGAAGTCTACAATTTCAAATTTCAACTTCTCTTTGTGGTAATTCTTGGAATCACCGAAAACCACATCAAGAGCAATCTGGACGAGTGATTCAGCCTTCTTCCCAGGAATGACTCCATGGAAACTCATGTTGCTGGCACTGAGTCTGGACATCGGAATGCCCATCCCTTTCAATGTCTCAGCATACAATATGTTCAAACCACTGCCGCCATCCATCAGGACTTTGGTCAGTCGAGTGCCTTCAACCACTGGGTCGACCACCAGAGCTTGCCTCCCAGGGGTGGCAATATGCGTTGGGTGATCGGACTAGTCGAACGTGATGGCAGTCTGGGACCATTTCAAATAACTTGGTGTCGCCGGAGCAACCATATTCACCTCTCGGTTGATGACTTTCAGTCGACTTTTGCTCTCAACATCAGCAAAAATCATCAAGGTGGAATTGACTTGAGGGTATTCGTCGTCACTGTCCTCTTTGTCCTCGACTTTGTCCGACTCCTTTTCTTTACCTTTGGGTTGCTTGCCCTGGAACTGCTTAATCAAGAGTCGACACTGTCGAGTGGTATGTTTCGGGTAAATGAAATTACCCTCTTCATCTTTCTTCGTGTGGACGAGACATGGCAAGTCCAACACATCATTTCTGTCCTGGTATTTAACCTTTTTGGGGTTCCAAGGCCCTTTAGGTTTCCTTTTAAACTTTCCCTGAGTTACAGCCAAGGCTTCCCCGGGAGCAGCTGGCTCGGCTTTCCGCTTCTGTTTCCGATTGGAATTTCCTCCGGTTTCTTGGGCGACTGACTTCAGCTTGCCACTCCGGAGTTGATCTTCATCTTCACCATTGGCGTACTTGGTGGAAATCTCCATCATCTGATTCAGGGACATCTCTCCAGTTCGACCGAATTTCAAACTCAGTTCTCTGTACTTGATGCCTTCCTTGAAAGCACAAACTGCTTGGTGGTCAGGCACATTCTCCACCGAGTGATGTAACGTGATCCACCTCTGGATGTAATCCCTCAAAGTTTCATTTGGCTTCTGTACACAAGACTGCAGTTCCGTCAGCCCTGCCGGTCGCTTGCACGTGCCTTCGAATGTGGTGACGAACACTCGGAAGAGATCCTCCCAAGTGTAAATGCTGCTAGGCGCTAACTGGTTCAGCCACGCTCTGGCCGAGCCCTCCAACATGAGAGGCAGGTGCTTCATGGCCACTTCATCATTGCCGCCGCTGATCTGGACGGCCACTCGGTAATCTTCAAGCCAAGTATCGGGCTTGGACTCGCTAGTGAACTTACTGAGTCCAGTCGCCAACCTGAAGTTGGGAGGAATCACAGCGGCCCTGATGGCTCTACTAAAGCACTCTGGCCCTGAAACATGTACTCTGCTGCTGGTAGGTGCATCTCTATCATGACATTCTCGGTGAGCCCTGTTCCTGTCGACCAAACCTTGGACGAGAATGGATCTCGCGTCAAAGCCTGGCCCTCTGGGGTCGACTAGAATCCTTCGGCCGCCACTATGAGGGCGCCTGTCATCCTGCTGGCGAGGCACATACGGCCCGCTCCTCGGGGGAGGCGTGGGCACTCGACGTCGACCATCATGATCGACTCGGTGTTCGTACTGCTCATGGTTCCCATACTGATCACGCCGGTCTCCACGTCCCTCACGCCTCGGGGGAGATCTCGGGCTGTGAGCCGACTGGACTGTGTCCGTGGCAACGGATCTGCTGTGAATCCTGTTCCGCGACTGAGAAACAGCGGAATTCTGATCTCCTCCTGCCCGGAGTAACGCTCTGATCTGCAGCAAGCCTCTGCTAGCCTCCGACTGGGAAGGCTGAATCGACTCCGCTATACGGGCCGCAGCTGCTAAATTCTAAATTGGAGTTTGATATACCTGCGGGGGCGGGAAGAGTTGACGTCGACTGGATTTGGGAACCCGTTGTCGTGCACGCTCGTTGAGTGCTCGCTGGAGGTTTTCCAGTCGAGTGCACTCGGCCAAGTTTGCCAGGCGCGCGTCCTCCAAGGCGCGAGCCTCGGGGGTTTCTCCAACGATAGGAGTGTGCAGTGCATCCATGTTCCGGCGGCAAAGTTCTTCTCTCTGCAGCGACGTGAGAGGCTCGGGAAGATACTCCTCATGGGGACGCGACGGGTCGCCTCCACCCGCGCCTCCGTCGGTGCGGGGAAAACTGGGAGGACTGGGTGGTCCATCGGCCATCAGAACCTCCACCGCCGAATTGCTACTATCGCACTCGGATGCGGTCTCTACGGAGCCAGCCGACAGATCGAACAGGCCGTAGAGGGATTCGTCAGGCTCGATCGCCGCAACTTGAGGGGTGGCCGACTGACGTGCCACCGCGTGCCTCACCCACCGCTGAAGTCTCGACCGACCGGAGCGCTTGCGCCGGCGGGAAACAGGGAGGGAGGTCAACAGAGGAGCCGACCGGTAGAGGGTCGATGGTTGCCGCAGGAGAACACCATGGACGCACGCGCTAAAGTGCGTTGCCCCGCGAGCAGGGAGTGCGTCCACGTCGAGTGGAGCCTCCCGGAGCCAAGCAGAGTCGTCGACGATGAACGTGAGCGCGCCGAGACGGATCTCGCGGCCCTCCATCGAAACTCCGCCGAAAACCATGATGATTCGGGTCGGAAAAAAGTCGCAACTTCTCCAACAAACGCTAAAACACCGGCCCCACAGTGGGCGCCAACTGTCGTGGTTCTAAGTCTGACAGTAATGTAGGGGGGTACGTATGGAGAGGCAAGATCTTAGCTGTGGAGAAGTTGTAAGCATGCAAGGTTTACGAGTTCAAGCCCTTCTCGGAGGAAGTAATAGCCCTACGTCTCGGAGCCCGGAGGTGGTCGACTGGATTATGTGAGTATGAGTTACAGATGTGCGAACCCTTGTCTCGGAGGAGGGGGGTGGCTTATATAGAGTGCGCCAGGACCCCGGCCAGCCCACGTTACCAAGGGTTCAATGTACATTAAGGCGGGGCGTTACTGGTAACACTGGTAATAAAGTGCTATGATGACCATAAAAGCTATTTAATGACCGACCGTTAGCGTGCGGAGTGACTTTAGGTCTCCTGGCCGTCGAGTGATTGGGTCTCGGTCGAGTGATGCTTCTTGGTCGACTGTCTTCGAGTCTGTCGAGAGGGACACCTTCAAGTCGATTGAAAGGTGATTTCTTATAGAGATGTCCTTGGGTAGGGTAGGTAGGACAGGTCCATGACCCTACCCTAGCTACATAGCTTCATCACCAGGGAAGCAGACAAGCCATGCCACATTACGGAACTCCCAGGTGGTCTCTATCACAAGCAGCATACCTGTTTCGCATACCATTCCGCAGCCTGCCCTTGGAACGAACATGTTAAATAGTCCAACCTTTTGCTTATCGCATTATTTGTATCGTTCTGCTTTGATCGCAGCCCTTTTTAATAAACAATGCATAGCTTTTGTCTATTTTTGCATTACTTTTTTTACAAATATATGTTCCTTAACGACATGTTGCACCCGTACACTTTGGTACGGCCAAAATACGCCAGGGGCTTTAGTACCCCTCAATATGGTGTGAGAAGTCCGAACACTTTAACAAGTGCGGCACCCCGAACTTATAGCATTATATGCATCGGCTCTGAATCATGTCTTGGGTCAATTGTTGGGTTTGCCCGGCTCCTATGTTTTGGTGCCTTACGTTCCGTTATATCGGCTAAGGTAGCACTAGGAGAACTACTGCGATTGTGCCCCAGTTGAGCTGGGTCGAGCACCTCAGTAGAGAAAGCTAAAACTGACTGTCATGATGAAGCGAGAGCTGGTCGCTGTTCGAGAGGTTTTTCGAGTCCCTAAAGACTTATGCTGCTTAGAGCGAGGAGTCGGCTTTGTCCGGCCAAGGCGTGGATAGCGCCCCGAACTCGGTCTTCCGAATACCAGGGGCTTTGCCGAAATTTAAAATTATAGAATTTTATGGCTAAGTGATAGTGTTCAAGCATTATAGTCTGATTGCCTTGTTCGTTGTGCTGAGCGCCTCCCTCGAAGGACCAGAACATGGGAAAAAGAGCGCTCAGGTTTATCCCCGAACACCCCAGCACTAGCGGCACGGGGGCAGAAGCCGACGACTCGCCATCTCTTAGAATTGCTAAACAGCCGCACAGAAGGTAATATTTTAAATTCTAACAGCATTGCTTAGCGCATATGAACAAGTCTTCAGCGCACAGCACAAAATGAGCGAGTTTTACTCAAAGATTACATCCCTAGAAAATTCATCCTCCATAAGGCAGGCACCCTTCAGAACATCCTTATATAATTCTTGGGCTTGTGATGCTCTTTCCCCGGCGGTGGCCCGTCCTTCACAAGCTTCTCAGCATCCAGCTTGCCCCAGTGCACCTTAGCACAGGCAAGGGCCCTACAGGCACCTTCAATGCAGACGGAGCGCTTGATGACTTCGAGCCTTGGACAGGCCCCCACCAGCCGCCGCACCATCCCAAAATAACTCCTAGGCAGAGCCTCTCCAGGCCACAGCCGAACTATTAGGCCCTTCATGGCCTGTTCGGCCGCCTTGTGGAGCTCGACCAGTTGCTTCAGCTGGTCGCTCAGGGGAACGGGGTGTCCGGCCTCAGCATACTGAGACCAGAACACCTTCTCTGTCGAGTTGCCCTCCTCGGCTCGATAGAATGCGGCAGCATCGGACATGCTACGGGGAAGATCCGCGAAGGCTCCTGGAGAACTTCGGATTCGGGTAAGTAAGAAGTAACTCACGTTTACATGTTTACTTTGCATAAAGAATGCCTTACCCGCCGCTATCTTTTTCACCGCATCCAACTCCTGGAGGGTCTTCTGGGATTCGGCCTTGGCAGACTTGGCATCTCTAATAGCCACCGCAAGCTCGGACGCTCGCATATTTGAGTCAAGCTCCAAACTCTCATGTTTTTTCATGAGTGCATGGAGCTCTTGCCGCACCTTGCCAACCTCGGCCTCATACTTCTCGCGCGCGATGCGCTCCGTGGCCGCCCTCTTCTTGGCCTCGACCAACGCTTGCTTAAGGGTCGCCACCTCAGACATGGCCCCTATAATAGCCACGATACTCCTGTCATTTTTTGCAATTGCACTTTTTATATATATACTTAAACAAGGTATTTCTTACCTTCATTTTCCTCGAGCTGCTTCTTGGCACGCCCGAGCTCTTGCTCGGACCGCTCGAGGTTCTGCTTGAGCGTGTCCACGTCCGCAGTCAGTGCGACGGACGCCAATAGAGAAGCCTGCATACGCATATTGACTCCTTTTTGTTAGACTCCTGCGAATTTTATTTGATCCTCTATTCGGCTTTTATTCCCGAACGCCAAACAGAGCATCAGGGGCTACTGTCTATGCGGTAATATTATTTACACATTCTTTACTTACCTTAAAGCCTGTTAAAAGGCTAGTACAAGCTTCAGTCAGTCCGCTCTTGGCGGACTGAACCTTCTGGACCACCGCACTCATAATGGTGCGGTGCTCCTCGTCCATGGAGGCGCCTTTGAGCACCTCCAACAGATTGTCCGGCGCCTCCGGTTGGACGGGGGTCACCAGCACGGTGGGCTTGCTCCTCTTGGAAGGAGGTCCCCCGTCGGACTCTGGAACCTTTGAAGGTTCCGGGGCGGTGTCTGGCCTAGAGCCGGACTTGGAGCCCTGGGGGGTTTTATCCCCTTTACTCCTGGAGTTCGGGAGGTCGCCTTGCGGCGCCTCCAGGACCACCTCCTCCCGGCTTGGAACCTGTTGAGACAACACTTCGGCGTCGTCCGTAGGGCAGGGGGAGGAAGCCGTCGGAAGCGAATTCACATCCGACGAGTCCAGTGAACAGCTCGACGATGCGTCGAGCCGGTCTTTGGGTGGGCTGCCTAATCATATTCGACATAAGGGAAAGTTGTGCAATAAAGGAATACTATGAATTACTCTGGTATCCGGATACTTACGATTTCGCCAGGGGCTTGGCCCTGAGCGACCACTCTTCTCTGCCGTTGTCGGCGTCTGTGGAGTAGTCCGGGGGAAGGGTTCTCCCCTCCTTGGACCCTTAGGCCTCCCCAGTGAGGGTGGCCTTCCTTTTCTTCTCTCCCCCCGCTGGGGGGGAGAGGTCTCTTCTTCCTCCTCCTCGTCTTCACGGGAGGAATGTGCCTTGGAGTCATCGGATGATGAACCCGACACCTCCTGGCGCCGGGTACTCTTTTGAGTCCCCGTGGCCTTCTTCGTGGCCTTCTTCTCCGGCACCACATGGGGTGCCGGAACCAGCAGCTTCGCCAAGCGGGGCATCGGCTGGGTCTTCGAGCAAAGGAGCCGGACAGTCGATCTGTCCGGACTTCGCCTGCCAAACCTGTCAAAGGTAAGGGAGCTTAGATCCCGCATAGAGTTAAACTATGAAAAACTAATACCCTGTAAAAGGTGCAAACAACTTACCGCGCTAGCGTGACGCTGCGTGCTGAATCTGTGATCCTCGGTAGCGGATGCGGGAGCCTTGGCGCCCTTGAAAAGCACCTTGCAGGCATCTTCGTATGTCGTGTCGAAGAGCCTGCTCAGAGTTCGGTGCTGCGCCGGGTTGAACTCCCATAGATTGAAGGCCCGTTGTTGACACGGGAGGATCAGGCGGATGAGCATAACCTGGACTACGTTGACAAGCTTGAGCTGCTTGTCCACCAGGGTTTGGATGCATGTTTGCAGTCCAGTCACCTCTCCTTTGCTGCCCCACGACAGGCCCGTCTCTTTCCAGGACGTGAGCCGCGTTGGGGGTCCGGACCGGAACTCGGGGGCTGCGACCCACTCAGGGTCGCGCGGCTCGGTGATGTAAAACCACCCCGATTGCCACCCCTTCAGGGTCTCCACATAGGAGCCCTCGAGCCATAAGACATTGGGCATCTTGCCCACCATGGTGCCTCCGCACTCCGCCTGGTTGCCGCGCACCACCTTCGGCTTGACGTTGGAAGTCTTGAGCCATAGGCCGAAATGGGGGCGGATGCAGAGGAAAGCCTCGCACACGACGATAAACACCGAGATGTTGAGGATGAAGTTTGGGGCCAGATCATGGAAATCCAGGCCGTAGTAGAACATGAGTCCCCGGACGAATGGGTGGATAGGAAAGCCCAATCCGTGGAGGAAATGGGGAAGGAACACTACCCTCTCATGAGGCCCTGGGGTGGGGAGGAGCTGCCCCTCTTTGGGAAGTCGGTGCGCGATGTCGTTAGACAAGTATCTGGCCTTCCTCAGTTTTTTCATGTGCCCCTCCGTGACGGAGGAGACTATCCACTTGCCTCCCACTCCGTACATGGCTGGAGAAGGTTGAGGTGGGGAGTGCGGACTTGGGCGCTGGAGCTCGAGAGCGCGAGAATGGATAGGAAAAGGAGGAAGAAGGCGTAGGTGAAAAGGTGGATCCTTATCCCCTTATATGGGTGGACGCAACTACGTGTCCCTACCAGCCTGGTAAAACTCGCTTATCTCCAAGCGCCATAATCAATGGAGTGGTTGGGTTACCCACGCCCGTATTGATGAGAATCCCGGAATAAGGGGACACGATCTCTGCTTTAACAGGACGTGCCAAGGAAACCGCCTCGCATGACGCGCTGAGGTGGGATAATAAAACGATTCGGATAAAGGCTTGGCCGTGGTGTGTCACACTACGGAATACGTCAGCAGATTAGATTTGTGTAAATATTATTCTCTCTATGGCAATATGTGGAAACTTATTTTGCAGAGCCGGACACTATCTTTGTGTTCAAAATCTTCTATGAAGTACTTGGAGGAGGAACCCGCCTTGCAATGCCGAAGCCTGGTTCATGGGATACTGAGGGAGTCCTGGATTAGGGGGTGTCCGGATGGCCGGACTATACCTTCGACCGGACTCCTGGACTATGAAGATACAAGATTGAAGACTTCGTCCCGTGTCCGGAAGGGACTTTCCTTGGCATGGAGGGCAAGCTTGGCGATACGGATATGTAGATCTCCTACCATTGTAACCGACTTTGTGTAACCCTAACCCTCTCTGGTGTCTATATAAACCAGAGGGTTTTAGTCCGTAGGACAACATACAGAACAACAATCGTACCATAGGCTAGCTTCTAGGGTTTAGCCTCTCTGATCTCGTGGTAGATCTACTCTTGTACTACCCATATCTTCAATATTAATCAAGCAGGACGTAGGGTTTTACCTCCATCAAGAGGGCCCGAACCTGGGTAAAACTTCGTGTCCCTTGCCTCCTGTTACCATCCGGCCTAGATGCACAGTTCGGGACCCCCTACCCGAGATCCGCCGATTTTGACACCAACACTCCCCAAGATGGGAGAGTTGTTGGTGATGATGATGACGATGATTTCCCCCTCTGGGAGGGAAGTTCCATCGGCAGAATCGCTCCGTCGGAGGGCAAAAGTGCTCCTTCCCAAGTTCCGCCTCGAGGCGGTGGCGCTCCATCCTGAAAGTATTATTGTGATTTTTTCTAGGTCAAACCCACTTATATACCAGAAGATGGGCACCAGAGGTGGGCTGAGGAGGCCACAACCAACCAGGGTGCGCCAGGGGGGCCTGGCGCGCCCAGGTGGGTTGTGCCCACCTAGTGTCCCCCTCTGGTACTTATTGGCTCCAATATTTCTTATATATTCCATAAAAAATCTCCGTAAAGTTTCAGCCCATTTGGAGTTGTGCAGAATAGGTGGCCTGACGTAGCTTTTCCAGGTCCAGATTTTCAGCTGCCGGAATTCTCCCTCTTGGTGTGTTCCTTGCAAATTATGAGAGAAAAGGCATTAGAATTACTCCAAAAAGCATTATTATGAATAAAAACATTGTAAATAACAGTAAGAAAACATGATGCAAAATGGATGTATCAATACTTGTTTGCTTGAACCCCACACTTAGCTCTTGCTCTTCATCCAACCCTTGTAGATATTGAAATAAAGGTAGGCATCCATTGTAGCGTAATTGATGTGGTGTATATCTAGTACATTCCACTGCCATGCATGATGAAACTTGGTGGAGGTTTCGTCAGTTTACCGTATGAAGGATCAACCATGGCTGCTGCCAGGGTCATCATTGAAGGCCGACGGAAGGACACCAACACATTCCAATGGAGGTCGAAGTGGTCACCTACAACGAGGCCTATGTGAGCAGGACTTCTTTGTCATTCATAAAGTCTACAGAAATGAATTTGACTTTGCCGCCCCCGAGGAAGTTCTTAAAATCTTCGCACTCAACATCGGCATGTCATGTGGTAGACCAAGCACAAGTTATGCATGCAAACCTAGACCACGACGGGCTTCTTCCTCTGCTCCTCCTTTAGATTCTTCTCTTTTCCCAGGACTGTCGTGTACTCAACATCTAGCCCAGTGAACCACTCATCATTTGACTTTTCGAACATACATCTGAATCAAGCAAGGCATCATTTCACCACCGCGGAAGAACGGGTGTAGATGACGTCAAACTCATCGTCGATGATGGTTTTAACCTTGTACTCACTGCCGATCATGGAGATTTGGGACTCCATGGATTTGAGAGGAGGGTTAGGATTAGTGTAACTGCCGTAATGTGAAAGGACGGGACCACTAGGAGGGAACTGTCGTAATGTTAAAGGACGACCATGGACGAGTAGGAGCGAACTGCTAGCGGTTTTTTGATTGTAAAAATGATGAGTGGGGCGTGCGAATGACAGGCTAGTGGGCTTGCCCGGTGGATAAATGGATTCATTCACAGTACTAAGGGGGCCCAGTTACATGTCATGTCTACTAGACGCCCAATTAAATGGCTTTATGCATCTGTGTGTTTGCACGTCAAGCATCGGGAAAATTACAGGTGATATGAAGCTTTCCATGCTCCCATGATACGGGCTTCTAAGAGCCCTTGGATCTGAGATCGAACGGTTGCATGGCATGATTCTAGACCTATGGGTGAATATCCTATCCTGGAGAGTTATCCTAAAAAATTTCAGCAACTTAGCATGCGACCGTTCGATCTCAGATCCAAGGGCTGTCAGCAGCCCATATCATGGTCGCACCTACCACGACCATCGCCTCGCTCGCGCGGTCGCGCCCTTGGAGATTTCACACGGTGCATTAGGCTATCTGATGTTGGCATGTCATACATAGTCATCACTTAGTCACTCATACAACAAGGTTAGCTATAAGGTTGGCTATAAGAGTATTTTGTTTACTTCTCTGTATCTCTTTCTTCGTAGTATTTATTGCATTTGCCAAGGAGTGACCTCTTCCAATGAGATGGTTCTTAGGGCATTAAATGGCTTAGAAACTCAAGTCCCCAATGCATAGGTGCTTAGTTTTTTGTTGCTAAGATTGCTTCATTTAATTAGCTATAGACTCAGAATTGTCTTTTCACCTAGGTACACGTGCTTAGCACCGTTTCTTCCTGGGGTCACCAAACTAGTCTCTCTCTTCTTAATTAACTTGCCACATCAGACTTTATGCCTATGTGGCAGGCTTAGTACCTGTACGAGCAAGTACAATAGTGGTCTATAAGCCCGCTTACATGTCATTTTTGAATATGTGGAGGAGAGAGGCAAGGAAAAAGTGGAGGAGTGGGCTCTCATGCAAGAGCCAGCCACTACACGTGCTCCTAGAAAAAAAACATTTAATACAAGGAGAGAGATAGAGAGAAAGTGAGAAAAACCTTATAGCCAACCCTATTTTATGACTAATAAATAGTAGTACTAACTTTTGTTGACATGGAATGTTCATATACTCATGCAGCACCAGCAGTTGGCTATACTGTTAACCATGCTCTACATGGTGGAGCATTGGGAGAGGCACCTGTATACCATGGAGATGGTCAGGAATCGGGAGACTCACGCCGATCGTAGCACCGTAGTTAAAATTATAATGGCAAGTCAAATCACGGGGGCCCCCTGTCTAGCAGTAACTCGCTGTCAAATCACACAGCCCTACGTTTGCAATAGCCTGCTCCCTCATCTTCTCGCATCTCTATCGAACCGACTAGGCGGAACTGCCCCACCTACCACGCGGGAAAAGCCCCGCCCTCGACTTTTAAATAGTACTATAATTTTGTATCCATGGATTGCGCCATGGAGCAAAGCCTCAAGAAAATGTGGTACACATGTACGGAGTATACAACATGCCCATCACGTTCGCGTCGCACCACGGACGGTTGGTCAGTCTGGCGCGCCGCTCTCCGAATGGAACACGCATCATATTCTATTTGCACACACATGTGGGACCGTAATTGAGAACCAACCATAGGCACACTCCCCGGCCCCGCAAGTCGGGTGAGTTAATCGAAGAGAGAGATGTGCGATAGTACTGGAGCAGTGTTGAACAGACATCGGTGCCTGGACGATCCCTACATGACACGAATGATCAATTCTTCCATGCATGTGATAAGACTTCAGCAGACACGGCTCGATTGGCTATGTTCTACATATCACGCAGGCTGTGTTGTACAAGGTTGTAGTTCTGATGAGAAATCTACCATACACTCTTATAAAAAACAGAGTTGGTGATGATGGTGTGCCTGCCATCCTGCAATATAGGCTGTCCGATTTATATCTGACGGATAGGAAGGAAACTATGGCAATTTTGCAAAAAGGTACCCACACACCTCTCCACATTTGCAAATAAGTCCTTCCCTCATTCATCCTTTTCTCTCACAAGATAAACTACTCATGCAAATGCATCTTGATGTTACATGCAACACACGGGCATCTTGCTAGTCTACAAAAAAGGTTTCTTGTCATCTCGCAATATTAGGTGCCATGTGCTTCGGATCACTACGAGGGTTAAATAGCGACAACTGAGTTCCTCCATGGAGCTGGTCATTGGGGGCACATGCACGAAGACTACTCAGCTGCCATCTAGGTCAAGCCGACTATTAATTAGGACATCTATCGATGGACCCCTTTTCTACGAGTTTATCTTTAATTTGAGCTTTGATCTTCGTCTAGTTTGTCCGTTGGGATTCATGTTGTCTCCTTGGGGCAGTGAGGTTATGGTTTCTTGTCATGTGGAATTTTTTCATGTTATATGTTAATACGGTGCTTCAGATAAAAATGACGACAACTGCGCCTCCGGGGCACGTGCATGAAGACTTCTCGACAGTCATTAACAAAGTCAAGCCAGCTCCTGTAGAGGAAAGAAAACTACTCCACTATATAGGCAGGAGCCTCCGTGCTTGCTTGCTAGTGTTTCTCTCTTCAGACTATCTTATCCTCTCTAGATCTAAACACGACAGCGGTGGGCACACTCTCTCTGCTCACCGTTGGTCACAGATCCAGCTGGATCCTCTCCGCTATGGAAGGTGAGAAGGTGCAACGTTCACGCGGTCGTCCTTGGCGACGACTCTTACCCACTGCCGGCGCGTCCCGATCAGCGTGCCTTGTCGTACTCTCCCAAACACCGCCGGCTAGGGAGGGCCTCCGACCCCTTCTTCCTCACTGCCGTAGTGTGGGCACACCCCGTCTCCCGCCGGCCACCTAGCGACATCCTGGCGACCCTCAGGTATAACTTCCTTTGAAACCGGCCTTGCTCTACTTCCCTAGCTCCTGACGTTGCTGCAGTTGTATCTTTTACTCTATCTCAAGCCCCCGCATAGATAGGATCGATCGGCTGTTCGAAAGCCACCTAAATTTTTACTATTAATAGGTAAAACTAGTTCATGCACTCGAATCTAGTACTACTTGGTTCAAACAAGGAAGAAAGGGGGTGGGGGAAGATTTGTTACCTGAATCTAGGACTTGGTCGAAAGAGGAAATAATGGGGGCAAAAAGTAGCAGAGACTGGCTATCCAACTGGTCTCTTGGTCTAATAGGGAAATAAAGGGAAATGCATTACAAACTCAATATAAACCCGATCTATTGGTTGAAAAAACAAAGAAAGTGGGGACTGGGGGACAAGTCAACAGAGTATGTCTAGCACTAGATTTGCTAGCCTCACACTGTATAAGGTGGCTATACCGAACAAAAATGGGACCAACCCAGATATCATGTTCTGATGTTTTTTGCCCAGAGCCCCTCTTATGTAATGCCACTATAAAATGTAGCATTCGCACTGTTAAAAGTAAGGACACGTTAAACCAATGTTGTTTTCAATGTAATGCATGCCTCCAGTAATATGAATCAATGGCACTGTTTTTCATGTCCTGCTAAATTTCCCATTAAGATAAGTTGCTTCTTTTCGTTAGAAATGCAAATTGCCTAGTCCGCCTACTCTCCTGTGCCCAAACACCAACTCTGTAGTAGCTGTTAATGTAATGTTGCTGATAAAATGAAGCAATGGCACCATTAAAGTAATGTCGTATTTAACGGTTGTCATAGTTAATCCTAATGCCCACAGTAATACCTAGCAATGATGCTGCTTTAGAAATTGCTATTGTCCTTGTACGATTGCCATTCAGATAAGGAATGTGCTTCTTTTCATTTGATGTATGTTTCATCACTTGTTAGTCACCCTCCTTTCCACCTTATTGTGCAAACAAAGATATACATTTCACGCTTGATCTTAGTTGAACTGCACAAATGATATCCAAATTATAGTTGAACATTCCACGAGCTTCACAACCAACTTTGATGTTGCTCAATTTTATTGCAACTAATGAAGAAGAAGCTCTATGAGTTTCGTTTTCTGATGGAAATGGAACCGGGGCTGGAGCCCTTTTTAAAAAAATGAAGAAGAAGTTGCTAGCTCATGGGACATTGCTTCATTTTAGGTGAACTGCACCAAAAGGTCCCATGAATTGAATCATCCATGCTGCTGACTGGTGTCATCCCTTCTACGATGGCGTTGACTACAGATATGGTTCCCATCACGAGGTATGTTCCTTTTTGGTCTGACCGTTTGCCAAAGATCCTGCATGTTGAGTCTGCTCTTGTGCTACTATTTTGGCACTGCCATGATAAAGCAGTAATGTTATTATTTCGCACCTTAATCTAGTGGCACTATTAATTTGAGGCAATGTTTTGGCACCGCTAGTGCCACTAATTTTTTTTATATATCAAAAGAGGGGGTTTTCTCTTATTTCATTAAAGAAACCCAACCATAGAGAACCATTATCCGACAACATCTCAGTGTAAACGGGCAGTTATGCAACTACTACAAGAATGGACTGAGTACTAGCAGGAGACAAGTTCTCCACATAAGCTAGGCAGGTAGGGGGACGCAGCACCAGCTCGACCTAGTTTGGATTACAACCCAAATGCTACCACAGAAACATCCGGGGGGGATAGGGACTGAAAGAGCCAGCTTCAGCATCCCAGTCTAAGGGCTCGTTTGGAAGTGATCTGGCTCCACGCTTCTTTGGAAGTGGGCAAGGAGCTGGCCGAATGCCGCAGCTTCGAGAAGCCCGCTCCCGGAATCCGCTCGGCCCGTAGTGCAAAAAATCAAAGCTACGATCGCCCAACTCCTAGAAAACGAGAAGCGGGAGTTGCTGGAAATTACATGGAATGCCCTCCCGAAGTGCCTCCTCAAAGCGTTTTCTTCTCGCTATAGGGCACGGTGAAACGTTTTTCTTTCTACAAGGCGCGGCGAAGCGTTTTCTGTTGCCGAACGAACGCTGGCTCCCGCTAGAAGCTAGCTAGCGCTGGCTCATGGAGAAGCTGGCACTACTAGGGAAAACCTTATACACAGAATCTTAGCAGTAGCGCGGTCTAAAAACAGACGCTACTGCTAATTAGCAGCAACGAGCTTTAGAAAAGAGCGCTTCTAACGACTGAGTAGTAGTAGCGCTCTAGGTGAAAAGAGCGCTACTACTATAATTGCCACGGTGTTGCCTCCAGGCTAGATATAGTAGTAGCGCCCTTCCCGTGGACGCGCTACTGCTAAAGAACTTAGTAGCAGCGGTTTTGCTCAAAACTCACTGCTGGTAAGTATGACCGCAACTAATTAAGTTTAGTCCCATACTGCTAAGCGAACAAGGTGTTTACCACCTTAAATATGTTGCTTCTCAACCTATCTAGAGCACTTGGTCTTCATTGAACTATATGTGTATGATTTGTGGTTGCAATATGAATCCTCGCCTATACCTATACAGGTACAGTGAGGATTCATGTTGACTATTTAGATTATACACAAAAAGATCAATGATGACCAATGTATATTTTTGATGTTTTAACTAAACAAAAGAAATAACTGCTTCCATTAGCAGTAGCGGTTTTTCCCAAAACGCGCTGTAGATAAGTTAGCTATAGAGCGTTTTCTGTACGTGCGCTACTGCTAGTTCGAGTTAACCACCCCCCCGCATCAAAATTTCGCTAAGTCCTCCTTTCCCCCCCCCCAGCCTGTTCCCCTACTCCCTGTCGCCGCCGCCCGAGCCCGAGCGCGCCTGCGCCCTCACCGCCGCCACCGCCGCCCGCCATCAACCTCACCGCCGCCGCTCTCGACCACACTGTCGCCGCCCTCGACCTCAC
>NC_041388.1:144292754-144309517 GCF_002162155.2 Triticum dicoccoides | reverse complement strand
CGAGCACCTCCCCGCCACTGTCTCTCCCTCTGTAAGCCCCCCACCCCTCCCCAACCCCCTCTCTCTTTGCTTAGTTAGTAGATGATTTTAGTAGTAGTAGATGTTAATTTAGGGTTCAGAGATAATGATTTTTAGAAGTAGTGGATATTAATTACTAGTAGTGATGGTAAACTAGTTGTATAATTAGCAGCAGTACATGTTAATTAGTAGTAGATGTAGTAGTTAGATGTTAATTAGTAGTAGTAGATGTGCTAGTTTCTTTCTATTTATAGTAAGTTCATATTTAGTAAGAACTAGTTGAATTAATAGAACTAGTTTAGGTTTAGTTGAACTAGTATAGTAAGTAAATTAATAACTAGTTGAACTACTTCATTTTTAGAAAGAACTAGTTTTTTTCTTTTTATACTAAGTTTATATTTAGTAAGAACTAGTTGAATTAATAGAACTAGTTGAACATGCCATATTTGGTGTTATTTTTTAGTTTAAGCAATTATTTCATGTTTTGGTTACACCTCCGAGTGGCCTATGTTTTGGCGGAGTGTTGATTAATTTCCATTCCGGCAAATTTCAGGCGCTCGATATGTCCTTTTTTAGCAAAGGTCATGCCGGATTTTTCCGTGAATTCTGGCATGACTTGTGCTAGAATATGTGGGAAATATCGAGTGGCCTGGATTTTCTTTGAAAAATAATGATCTAATTTAGGTTTTTTAGTACATATATTTAATTGTACAAGTTTAATCTTTGAATGATGAACGTAGGAAATGTCGTACTTGGACAACGACAGACTCCCGGGGGAGTGCAGCTGGTGCCATGACGATCGAGGTATGTGCGACAGGTTCGTTGAGCTGGACGAAGATCGACGCTTCAGCATTAAGCTCGAGGAGACCTTCAATGTTGAAACGGTACGCAAAAACGATAAGTGTTTTTTTCGTAATTAAGCATGACTTCAACTATTTCAACGTCTAATTTTCATCTTTTAAAATTCGACTAGCTTATCCCATGCCATGCAAGACGCTATGTCTTGGAGAGGATGGGTTTTGAAGACCATGAAAATTTTCAAACAAAGAAAATACACCTAAGGACCCATCATGATATCGATTTTGAAGTAAATCTGTATAATTCTCAGAGCGTAACCCATTTTGGTTGTCAAAATTGGGAATCACTTTGCAAAATGTATGGTTTTTATGAGGGTATGATTGTCACCATGGATCTTGGTCATCCTGACATCGAGCAAGACAATATGGACATTTGGGTCCTTGTTGATATGCTTCCGATTCTACCGCAATGTGAGTTTCTCAAACATAGTTATTAACTAATTTATATTGTTTATTTCAAAATAGTTGACAGCTTATTTCCATTGACAACTTATTTTGAATCTTCAAAGAATGTGCAGAAGATGGTAGACAAAACCCACTACACTGATGGCTCCGAATTAACTTATAAGGAGAAAAATCATCTGATTGCTTATTGTACTTTTTTTGAGAATTACAATACCTATTATCGAACTCCTCCAAATTATGGTGAATACATGCCACTAGTGCACGTGTTGAACCACGATAACTTCTATGGAGATACCCTGGTAAGATATTTTACTATTACGACATCCGTGCATCTTTTGCATACTTCTAAAACTAGTACATCATTCCTAACTACGAAGTTATTACTATGTTTTTCAACAGAAAATCCCGATGGATTGTGTGCCTCATCTGATGTATTACAATGGTCGCCTTGAAGTTCTGAACCTACAGCCAGGTCATCCTACGGATCTCACCTGTGCATATCAATTTTCTGAAACCGGTGAACACATGCTAATCAAAGAGTGGAAAAAATGTTTGGACATTCGTAAGGAGGTTCTTGGAAGCAACCTTAAGCGAAATGCAAGAATTGGAGACAGGATAATCTGCATTCTCCATAATCGAGAGCGAGGGGCTATCTTGTTTTTTGCTATTTTACCTTAGAGAATATAGTAGGTCCTAAGAGAATGTAGTAGGTCCTATGAGGTACAATATGTTTATTATGTGATACAATGTGTTAGAGTTGAAGATGTCAGGAGTACTTGTGATTACGACTAGTGACCAATGATATGATGATGATGATAAGTTTTTAATGATATGATGATGATGATATTTATTATATCATTGGGTGAAAGAACCACAGGTTAGTTTCAAGTGGATGTCCGTCCACTTGAAACTAGTCCACACGGTTCTTTCACCCCGTGATGTAATAACTCATGATGATGTAAAAACAATTTGTAAATTCCTGTTGTATGAAAATTTGTGTAAAGGTGTACGAATACAACATGAAATAAAAAAGAAATAAAATACGAAATAATAGTAGCAGCGCGGGCAAAGAGAAGCGCTACTACTAATTACCAGCAGCGCTCCTCCTGGAACTCGCTGCTACAAAGTCGATTTAGCCGTAGCGTGGGTGGAGGCACGCTACTGCTATTCGTTAGCTGTAGCTCCTTATAGTAGCGCACCACCCCACGCTACTGATAGGTCTAAAACCCGCGCTGCTGCTAGCCTTTTCCCTAGTAGTGTGGCTCGTTAGGGAATCCAGACCACTTCCAAACGGGCCCTAAGAACCCCCGGCCTCCATCCTTGCGACGCACGGTACACCTCATTTGCCACCTACTCGACCCTAGTGCCACTGATAAAATGAAGTAATAATACAGTTAAAATAGAGCAAGTGTCCTCTCTATCATTTCATTTCCAATGTAGATAAAGAAAGTGCTTCTCTTTGTTAGTATATGTTTCATCAACTAGTCCCATAGTTAATGTTTAAGCGTTTCTATAAACTAGGGTGCTTAATAGTTGATCTGCACAAAAATAGAGATTGGAATGTCTCAAGGCCCCTCCTTGTACTACCGCTGTACACTGATGTTCACCACTGGCAGAAGGTGTATCGGGGAGACTTGCGTCGATTCCAGTATCAGGCCTACCGTATGAGGCGTCGCAAGTCCCATATTGCCCTTGGAGCATGGCATACTATGATACTATCGCAATATTTTCTTCTATTTATTAGTGTATGTTTCATGAACTAGTGCCACTATAATGTAATCACACTTTTTCATTATCTGTGCAAATAGGGTTATTCAGCTGCATTTTGGTGGAACAATACAAATGTACGGATGGAACCGGCATATATGCAGAGTGCGAGGTGTGCCAAGTAAAAATTACCAACACCAACCATGCTCCATGCATGCATTGGCATCCACCACCACCAGTAGGATGTGTGGTGCTCTCTGTGGACGGGTCTTTCTCGGCAGCAAATCCTCTAACCAAATACTAGTAGTTTATATTGGCAGTTTTCTAGGGAGTACTCTTTTCTGAAAGAAGCACCAATCTATTTTCCTTTATTTGTACACAGTGTCACAACTTTGACCCAAAGGTCTAGAGCTATTTTAGGGTGATTGGCGTAGTACTCGGAGACTGATTGTAAGCATGATTTTCATTAGCCGTCACACTGATTATAAGCATGAGCAGATGGAAGATTAGGTTAGTGTGAAGCTTACCTTAAACCCTACCGCCGCCGTTGAAACGAGGCGAGCGTCGAGGGAACCGTGGAGAACGGCAGGGAAGCGATGTCACACCATCCAACCTCCTATTGCGGTGGGAGAGCGAATACTCCTGTGGCTCCGACGGGCTCTGCACGCTCACAAACGACACACTGTACTCGATCGATTTGTTATCCCCAGGATGCTCGACCTTCAAACTGTACACCCACCACCTCCGCCTGATTTTTGCTTCGGGCGAGTCTGTCTGCTCCATCGCCCAGAGGAGATACTCGATGAATTCGAAGGACTGCGATGTGACTGCCACCGAGGAGTACATCGCCGCCCTCATCGCCACCATCTCGCTCTTTAGCATACATTTCCACAGGCCCTCACCATTCTCGAAATCTCCCACTTATTGTCAAACCAAGTAAGGATCTCCTTCAACCTGGCTAACTTTGCCTGGTCGCCTCCGGCGATCTCCTCGATTCGCTGCTGCATCCTCACCATAGATGTCCTTCTGAGAGGTCCGTTGCTAGCTTTGTAAGATGGGAGGAGAGACGGTGGTCTTGTGCTACCTCTTGAGCACTGTGTTGGTTTTCCCTTGAAGAGGAAAGGGTGATGCAGTAAAGTAGCGTACGTATTTCCCTCAGTTTTTGAGAACCAAGGTATCAATCCAGTAGGAGACTACACGCAAGTCACCTCGTACCTACACAACAAATAAGAACCTTGCAACCAACGTGATCAAGGGGTTGTCAATCCCTTCACGGCCACTTTCAAAAATGAGATCTGATAGAGATAATAAGATAAATATTTTTGGTATTTTTATGATATAGATTGAAAGTAAAGATTGCAATGTAAAATAGATTGGAAACTTATATGATGAAAAATAGACCCCGGGGGCATAGGTTTCACTAGTGGCTTCTCTCAAGATAGCATAAGTATTACGGTGGGTAGACAAATTACTGTCGAGCAATTGATAGAAAAGTGCATAATTATGAGAATATCTAGGCATGATCATGTATATAGGCATCACGTCTGCGATAAGTAGACCGAAACGATTCTGCATCTACTACTATTACTCCACACATCGACCGCTATCCAGCATGCATCTAGAGTATTAAGTTCATAAGAACAGAGTAATGCATTAGGCAAGATGACATGATGTAGAGGGATAAACTCAAGCAATATGATATAAACCCCATCTTTTTATCCTCGATGGCAATAATACAATACGTGCCTTGCTGCCCTGCTGTCATTGGGAAAGTACACCACAAGATTGAACCCAAAGCTAAGCACTTCTCCCATTGCAAGAAAGATCAATCTAGTAGGCCAAACTAAACTGATAATTCGAGAGACTTGCAAAGATAACAAATCATACATAAAAGATTTCAAAGAAGAATAAAATATTGTTCATAGATAATCTTGATCATAAACGCACAATTCATCGGATCTCGACAAACACACCTTAAAAAGAATTACATCGAATAGATCTCCAAGAAGATCGAGGAGAACTTTGTATTGAGATCCAAAGAGAGAGGATAAGCCATCTAGCTAATAACTATGGACCAGAAGGTCTGTGGTAAGCTACTCACACATCATCGGAGAGGCTATGGTGTTGATGTCGAAGCCCTCCGTGATCTCTTGGGTACAGAAGGTTGCGGCAGTGGAAATAGGGTTTCATGGTGCTCCTGGATATTTTCAGGGTATATGGGTATATATAGGAGGAAGAAGTACGTCGGTGGAGCTGCGAGGGGCCCACGAGGGTGGGGGCACGCCTGCCCCCCCTGGGCGCGCCCCCTGCCTCATGGCCTTCTCGCTTCTTTCTCGACAGCCACTACAAGTCTCCTGGATCACGTTTGTTCCAACAATAACTCTCCCCAAGGTTTCATTCCGTTTGGATTCCATTTGATATCCCTTTTCTGCGAAACACTGAAATAGGAAAAAAAACAATTTGCACTGGGCCTTTGGTTAGTAGGTTAGTCCCAAACATAATACAAAAAGGTAAATTAAAGCCCACTAAACATCCAAAATAGATAATATAATAGCATGGAACAATATAAAATTATAGATACGTTGGAGACGTATCAAGCATCCCCAAGCTTAATTCCTGCTCGTCCTCGAGTAGGTAAATGATGAAAACAGAATTTTTGATGTGGAATGCTACCTAGCATAATTCTCAATGTAATTTTCTTTGTTGTTGCATGAATGTTCAGATCCGAAAGATTCAAGACAAAAGTTTAATATTGACATAAAAATAATAATACTTCAAGCATACTAATAAAGCAATCATGTCTTCTCAAAATAACATGGCCAAAGAAAGTTATCCCTACAAAATCATATTGTCTGGCTATGCTCCATCTTCACCACACAAAATATTTAAATCATGCACAACCCAGATGACAAGCCAAGCAATTGTTTCATACTTTTTATGTTCTCAAACTTTTTCAATCTTCACGCAATATATGAGCGTGAGCCATGGACATAGCACTATAGGTGGAATAGAACGATGGTTGTGGAGAAGACAAAAAAGGAGAACATAGTCTCACATCAACTAGGCGTATCAATGGGCTATGGAGATGCGCATCAATAGATATTAATGTGAGTGAGTAGGGATTGCCATGCAATGGAATCACTAGAGCTATAAGTGTATGAAAGCTCAACAAAAGAACTAAGTGGGTTTGCATCCAACTTGCTTGCTCACGAAGACCTAAGGTATTTTGAGGAAGCCCATCATTGGAATATACAAGACAAGTTCTACATTGTAAAATTCCCACTAGTATATTAAAGTGACAACATAAGAGACTTTGTATCATGAAGATCATGGTGCTACTTTGAAGAACAAGTGTGGTAAAAGGATAGTAACATTGTCCCTTCTCTCTTTTTCTCTCATTTTTATGGGCCTTCTCTTTTCTTATGGCATTTTTTCGTCCGGAGTCTCATCCCGACTTATGGGGGAATCATAGTCTCCATCATCCTTTCCTCACATGGGACAATGCTCTAATAATGATGATCATCACACTTTTATTTACTTACAACTCGAAAAATACAACTCGATACTTAGAACAAAATATGACTCTATGTGTATGCCTCCGGCGGTGTACCGGGATGTGAAATGACTCATGAGTGACATGTATGAAAGAATTATAAAGGTGGCTTTGCCACAAATACAATGCCAACTACATGATCATGCAAAGCAATATGACAATGATGAAGCATGTCATAACAAATGGAACGGTGGTTAGTTGCATGGCAATATATCTCGGAATGGCTATGGAAATGCCATAATAGGTAGGTATGGTGGCTGTTTTGAGGAAGGTATATGGTGGGTTTATGGTACCGGCGAAAGTTGCACGGTACTAGAGAGGCTAGCAGTGGTGGAAGGGTGAGAGTGCGTATAATCCATGGACTCAACATTAATCATAAAGAACTCACATACTTATTGCAAAAAACTATTAGTCATCGAAATAAAGTACTACACGCATGCTCCTAGGGGGATAGATTGGTAGGAAAACACCATCGCTCGTCCCCGACTGCCACTCATAAGGAAGACAATCAATAAATAAATCATGCTCCGACTTCATCACATAACAGTTCACCATACGTGCATGCTACGGGGATCACAAACTTTAACACAAGTATTTCTCAAATTCACAACCACTCAACTATCATGACTCTAATATTACCATCTTCATATCTTAATACAATCATCAAGTATCAAACTTCTCATAGTATTCAATGCACTTTTTATGATAGTTTTTATTATAACCATCTTGGATGCCTATCACATTAGGACTAGTTTTATAGCCAAAGAAAATTACCATGCTGTTCTAGAGGACTCTCAAAATGATGTAAGTGAAGCATGAGATATCAATAATTTCTATAAAATAAAACCACCACTGTGCTCTAAAAAGATATAAGTGAAGCACTAGAGCAAAATTGTCTAGCTCAAAAGATATAAGTGAAGCACATAGAGTATTCTAATAAATTCCGATTCATGTGTGTCTCTCCAAAAGGTGTGTACAGCAAGGATGATTGTGTTAAACTAAAAATAAAAGACTCAAATCATACAAGACGCTCCAAGCAAAACACATATCATGTGGTGAAGAAAAATATAGCATCAAGTAAAGTTACCGATGGACGAAGACGAATGAGGGGATGCCTTCCGGGGCATCCCCAAGCTTAGGCTTTTGGTTGTAATTTAATTTTACATTGGGGTGCCTTGGGAATCCCCAAGCTTAGGCTATTTCCACTCCTTGTTCCATAATCCAACAAATCTTTACCCAAAACTTGAAAACTTCACAATACAAAACTCAACAGAAAATCTCATGAGCTCCGTTAGTATAAGAAAACAAACCACCACTTAAGGTATTGTACTAAACTCATTATTTATATATATTGGTGTTAAACCTACTGTATTCCAACTTCTCTATGGTTCATGCCCCCGATACTAGCCATAGATTCATCAAAATAAGCAAACAACACACGAAAAACAGAATCTGTCAAAAACAGAACATTCTGTAGTAATCTGTAGGTTTAGAATACTTCTATAACCCCAAAAATTCTGAAATAAATTCGTGGACGTGAGTAATTTGTCTATTAATGATCTTAAAAAATAATCAACCTAATCTCACTCTCCAGTAAAAAAATGGCAGCAAATCTCGTGAGCGCTAAAGTTTCTATTTTTTACAGCAAGATCGCAAAAACTTCCCCCAAGTCTTCCCAAAGGTTCTACTTGGCACAAACAGTAATTAAAAGCATAAATACATCTAAACAGAAGCTAGATGAATTATTTATTGCTAAACAGAACCAAAAATAAAGAAACAAAAATAAAATTGGGTTGCCTCCCAACAAGCGCTATCGTTTAACGCCCCTAGCTAGGCATAAAAACAAGAATATATCTAGGTATTATCATCTTTGGTATGCAATCCATACGTGGCTCTCATAATAGATACATAAAGTAATTTAATTTTCTTTCTAGGAAAGTGTTACATGCCTTTCCTTAATAGAAATTGGAATCTAATATTCCCTTCTTTCATATCAATAATTGCACCAATCGTTCTAAGGAAAGGTCTACCAAGAATAATGGGACATGTAGGATTGCAATCAATGTCAAGAACAACGAAATCTATGGGTACATAATTCCTATTTGTAACAATAAGAACATCATTAATCCTTCCCATAGGTTTCTTAACAGTGGAATCCGCGAGGTGCAAATTTAAAGAACAATCATCAAATTTGCGGAAACCTAACACATCACACAAAGTTTTTGGAATCGTGGAAATGCTAGCACCCAAATCACATAAAGCATAGAATTAATGATCTTTAATTTTAATTTTAATAGTATGTTCCCACTCATCATGAAGTTTTCTAGGGATAGAAACTTCTAATTCAAGCCTTTCTTCATAAGATTGCATTAAAGCATCAACGATATGTTTGGTAAAAGCTTTATTTTGACTATAAGCATGCGGAGAATTTAGCACGGACTGCAACAAGGAAATACAATCTATCAAAGAGCAATTATCATAATTAAATCCCTTGAAATCCAAAATAGTAGGTTCATTGCTATGTAACGTTTTGAGCACTTCAATCCCACTTTTATAAATTTTTGCATCAAGATCTAAAAACTCCGAACCATTGGGACGCCTATTAACTAAAGTTGACTCATCCACTACTAGAAAAACCCCTACTAATGGCGCACCTAGTATGGCTATTAGTGGCGCATCTGTGGTGTGCCATTAATAGCACACCATTAGTAATTTTTACTAATGGCGCACCACCTGGTGCGCCATTAGTATCTGGTATACTAATGGCGCACCTCGGGTGCGCCATTAGTATAGGCCAGGGTGCGCCATTAGTATGCCTCCCAGGGGCCATGTATACCCAGGTGCTTTGGCATACTAATGGCGCACCACCTCTTGATGCGCCATTAGTAACCGCGGCATACTAATGGAGCACTGCCCAGTGATGCGCCATTAGTATGCACTGTCATACTAATGGCGCACTGTCATGTGATGCGCCATTAGTATGAATATTAGGTTTTTTTTATTTTTTTATTTTCTGTTTTTTGCACAGGTTACAAAATGTATAGTTTGACAAAATATAGACAGCACACATCAACAACAGATTCATCAAATACAATAGAAGATTAGTCTTTGAATACAATTCATCATATTAGTCTCCGAATACAATTCATCATATTAGTCTCCGAATTGAAAAGACCGAACAAAGATAGAACATTATATTACAAGTCTCGAGACCGCGAGTAGCGAGTCTGTCTTCACATTACAAGTCGATATCGATCATCTAAACTACCATCACATAGAAGAGAGCTGCGGTCATCACGATGAGCATCATCACGATGAATCTCGTCTTCATCCGGTTCCTCCAACGCTCCCTCCCCTCTCCCGCTAGATAGCGGGCGTATCTAGATTCGGCCTCGGCCCTAGTGGTGTACCCTTTGTAACTGTTACCGCTGAATCGGTGAACCTGTCTTCGACACTCCTCCCAGTCATCGTAGACTCCGGGAACCTTACCCTTGTACACGACATACGTCGGCATCGCTATGCACTAGCCAAACGAAACGTTAGTACCAATTCACAGACAATACATAAGCAATATATAAGTATGCAACAGAACGATCGGAAGAGAAAAGCAAGACATTAATAGCATCGATTACATCTAAGTTGAACGACTCTCGAAACCAAAGAGACATACTACAAGTTCATTAAAGTTTAATTACAACATGAGCCAATCGATGTTTCAGAACTAGACAACTCGACTCAAGGGACCGGAGCGTGGATGAAGCCGCCGTCTATCGTGGGAGTCATGAAAGAACGGGCGTTGTCATCCTGCATTTGTAGCATTGTGTCGATGTCACTGTTGGACGGTTGATTTGTGAGGTAGAACTGCCCCGAGGTACGAAGGACATCTTGATGGATGATTTCCGCAAACTCCGACTGGATGCGAAAGAATTCTTGTCGGAGGTCCGCATCCTGGATTGCCGACACGCTCGCGGCCCAATCTTTGAGTTTACTCGGTAGCAGAAGTTGATGATGGTCCCGTACGATCGCCCGCATGTGATGGATGGCGTAGTAGGCACCCTTCTGACCGCCAGGCGGCTGCTTGACGCAGCAGAACGTCGTATTGTGGGAGAACACGTGCTTGCCATACTTACGAATAGGCCTGGTGAAGGTGCCTCCAGATTGGGCGTAGCCGGGGAGAACATCATCAAGAACCTTCTTGACATTTGTGTAGTCTACGTTCGACTGACGGTCCGGGTCGAAATACGTGGCCATGGAATATTTGGGGCTTAGGAGGATGAGCGTGCAACGTGTGTCACTGCAGAAAACACGGAATGTTAAAATAAAAACGATCGAAATGTAAGAATTCATATGTTACGGGCCGGTTGAGGGGAGGACTTACTCGGGAAAGTAAGGCACGAGGAAGTTATCCTTATCTTGGTTTGCCAGAATGACGCCTTCGAGGTAAGAACTCGCGACTTGCCGGTCCCCAGCGCTGCCCAAGATCTTGGCATGCATGTAGAAGGGGTCGACTATCACGGTGTCCGGGGTCTTGTCGCGAATGATCCGCATCTCCATACTCAGCGAAAATATCCGAATGAAGGTGTAGTGCAGCGGATGAAGGTTCAACATAGCGTGGATGTCATCAAAACGCAGGACGATCGTACGCCCGATGGAGTTATCCACAAAGCCCTTGCCCTCTGGCACCTTGGCCGCGAAAACCGGGTATGCCACATCCTTCTCTCTGAGACGCCGCTTCTCCAAAGCAAGAACACTGTCATGCAGACTCCGCATAGCACCAGTTGCAGCATTGAGCATATTTGTCGGTAGCATCGCCCTACCCGCCACATGCACCCTCCTCGAGATATCCTGCGGTGAAGGTGGCCCGTCCTGAGCACGGATCGTACTCGGTGCCGGCTGGCTCGCACCCTTCTTAGTCTTTCTTTTGCGTGCCTTCTTCTTCTCCTGTAATGGGACCGAGTTCTGCTCACAGACCGCCTTCTTGAGTGTGTTGGGGCTGATAATATTTCGCACCTCGCCTATCTGAGGCTCGGTGAAGTCGGCACCTGGAGGCGTCTCCTGAGAGCTGAACGCCAGACGGCGCCTGTTGCAACTTGGCTTCTCTGCGGTACGAGCTAGATCGCACACGTCTTTTGTTGGGTTTGGTTCTTGAGAAGGAGGCCCCATGAAGTCGCCATCGTACCCATGCTCGGCAAAGTACTGATCGACATTGCCAAATGTATCATCGTCGTCGTCGTCGTCGTTCTGATCCTGTGCCATATGCATGTTTGGATCCAGTGGCATAGGGATGTCCGGCACCGTTACGGCGGTCTTGCCATGGGGCCGACTTGGCGCCGGCACGACTGTCGGTGTTGTCTTTGGGGTGGTGTCCCCCGCCCCCAAACGAATCTAGCTCTTCGGCCAAAGCAGGGGCCAGCTCAGGCAGGCGCTGAGGGTCATCACGTCTTCATTGTCGGCCCCGACGGGTCGAATCGGAGGTAACAAGTCGTCGCAGCCTGGCAGCACCCGAACCAGTTGAACCCTAAACAAGTTGGGTGGCATCTGGGTACCGTGGAACAAGGGGTTGCCCGGTTGAACGATTTTTCCCTTGGCGACATCGACCAACTCGTTGTTCACGAAGTGGAGGAGAGTGCACGGAACATCGGCGGTGCCCTGCGAAAACATGTAGGGCGTCAGGGATGCCCAGTCAAAGGCAAGGAGACGAAGTCCTCGGCCGAGAGAGGCTTAATTAGTTACCGTGATGATGGCGTCGAGCTCGGCTAATGTCGAGGCACCGCCAACGGCGGGCGTGCAGTTGACGGAGGGGCCGCTTGCTGAAGAGGTGCCGGCCGGCGTACACCCGGGTGCATTAAGCTCCCGTGCCGGCGTTGGAGACACCAATGCCGCCTCCGCCGGAGGCACCAATGGCCCCGCCATTGCATTATGCGAGTTGCTGGCCGTGAAGCTAGGAATCGGGGGCGGCCCCTATTGGCCGCCCGCAATCCACACACTCAACCCCGAGATCAAGGTAGGCACAAGGGCGGGGATCGTCGCTCCGAGTCGTTGTTCCACTTGCTCTTGGACAATCTCCGGAATCTGCGCCACCTGTGCCTTGAGTTCTTGAACCTCTCGCGCCTGGCTTTCCGAGCTGGTCTTTTTCTCCTTTCGCACACCAGCGGTATAGTATGACCCCCATTTTGTCGACAAGCCTTTGCCGGCCACACGACCAACTGACGTCGGCTTACTGAGCTTATCCTTGTTCTTCATTACATTCAACCCCCTATTTAGAGTGGTGTCCCAAGGGTTGCTCTTAGTCGACTCCGCGCTACTGCTTTCAGTCGTCTGCGGAAGGAATGTGAACCATTTAGAAATTTGGCTTCATTAATTAGAATGCAACCATATGGAGCTAATTACGCGGGGGTGTATTCCTTACCAGAACAAGCTCAAGCGCCCTGGTCTTCGGATCCGTGGTAATCTCCTTTGTTATCGAGTCCTCCTTGTACCGGGCCCTGACATAGTTCCTAGTCTGCTTGTTACCACCGTATTTCTCGAAGCGGGGCGGTAGGCCTTGCTCGGCACGGCCCGCGTCCTCCTTGTCCCATATAGGCTCCGCCACTCTGTAACCGCCGGGACCGAGTGTGTGTTCCCCTATGTTCAGCTCCCACATTTGTTTCCCCCACTCACTTGATTGGGAGCTTGCGGTGCTCGAGCAATTGATCTTGAAGTCGTTGTAGTCATCTTCGGTGATCGAAGGATTTTTCTCCTTGATCTTCTGATAACTCTCACCTTTCTCGATCATTCTCTTCACATTGCTTTTCCAAGTAGACAGGGCCTTGCTCATCTTCGTGAGGGCAGCATTGTTCACTTTATTCCCTTTGAGGCTTGTGTTTTCAAATTCAGCGGGGAACTTGTATCGTTCGTGCAGCTTCGTGAAGAGGAGGTTGCGCAAATTCCCTCGGTCAGGATGCCTCAGGTTCTCGGTGTTGATCGAGACGGTGCTCCAGACAATGCACCCGAGCTGAAGCGAGTACCCCTTGACTATTCGTTCGGGCACCGTTGGATTCCCGTTGGAGTCCACTTTAGTAACTTCCTCCTTGAGGGTGCGGAGCACGATCGGGCGCCGGTCCTTCCGTTGCCTCTTCGGTTGGCTGCCATCTGTGCGTGCGCTGCCATCATCAGTGGTGGCATCCTCGGCGGCACCATCAGTGGTGGCATCAGTGTGGTCATCCTCGGCGGCACCATCCGTGGTCTCAGGATCGGTGGGGAAGGCGGCGGCCTCATACAAGTGAGGTTGTTCCTCCATCTCCTGGGACAGCTCCCAAAATGCCTTGCCGCCCGAACCCCTGGCCTCATCGTTGTGGGCCATGTTTCTCTCTAAATAGAAACAAAGTTTGGTCAAAAAGTTGGTTATTGTCAAGGAACAAGATCATGGTCTCATCATTTAGGGTTTGTCGACACCGAGGCATCCTAAAATCTAAGCTTTTATCATTGAGGGTTTTTCGACGCCAAGGCACCCTAAAAGCCTAACCTTTCATCATTTCGGTTTTTATCGACACCGAGGCACCCTAAAAGCCATGCATTAGTCACAAGTACGCCGGGGCACTTGATCCTACTTAATTAAATACTAAGATACCTCGGCCCATGCATTAGTCACAAGTACCCCATATGTCCTATTTTTAGCAAAGTCATGCTAAAATTCACGGAAAATTTCAGCATGACCTTTACTGAAAATAGGACATATGGAGTACCCGAATTTGCTAGAACGGAAGTTAATCGACATTCCGGCAAACTCAAGGGCCTCTCGGGGTACCTGCAAAATCATTATCCCAGGTGGACATGGATGCAATGTCACATGTCACATGGATCCCACACCCAGAGGAGCTGGTGAAGCTTCATGTGTATTTCACGAAAACCAGCCTGACTAAAGAGCTTTATGTAGAAAACAAATCACTCCACCAGCTCACACAGGATCATCCCTCTAAGCAATTACTCAAAATGGGCACTAGCAGCAAAATGAACATTTTACAATCTGAACTTTTTTTGTCATCTATGTGCTCATTTAACTTTGATCCAAATAGTATCAAAGTTCTTAGCAAGTAAGTAATACATGCCTGCTTGGCTAATTAGCAAGTAAGTAACTCTTACATTATCAAAGCTTGCCAGTTTCTGAAATCAATTACTGACAGGGAATAGCACAGGCACACAGCAAACCTATAACTTAATGATGGTTATTAGGGAAGACAGGAAATGAGGATGGACAGAACCATATGTTTGGAAAATGCAAATAGAAGTAGTGCTATGAGAGTAATTTTTTTCAATTTTCATTGATGTTTCAAATTAGATCGGTGCACATGTGGCTGCAATTTCTATTGGTCATCCAAGATGGGTGTTCATAGTAAAGTACTATATAGTGGCACTAACATAACCAAGGATTGCTTTTAAAAAAACATAACCAAGAATCACCTTCCACGTGGCTTCTTCTCTTTAGCCTGGCTTCCTTCCGCAAAGTGGGCAAATACTTCTGTCTGCTGCAGTAGGTACTTCAGTCGCCCTTTCCCTTCTTGTTCTGTGATCAAAACCACGATGAGAATGCAATACACACCAAAGAATATCATATACAAGAATTGCAGAAATTAAACAAGGTCAGACCCACACTATCTATTCTTTCTTCATGGCAGAATATCATATACAAGCACGAATTTTGTTCACATTTATATAGCAACAAATATTTATACACTCATATAGTAGCACTAAGTACATTGCACTTAGAAGAAGATTTTCTTTTACATCCCACCCAACTTAACAATCTAGTAGAGTTGTGATTTATTAATATTGTCTTTCCTTTGCAGGTTCATGTCAAGTCGATCGAGGATTTCGCGCAGCTGGGTTGTTTCAATGAGAACCAAGACAAGCAGCAGCCCACCAAAGCTTCTTCTACCCAGCAGCAAACACAACAAGAAGAAGTGCGGAACAATGTGATTCTAGTGCTAGTTACTACTGCTGCTGCTGGAAAGGGTGATGATTTGAATCTGATCAAAAGAGGAGGCTTCAAAGTAGAAGGTTGTTTCTGTCATGTTGAGGATTCAAGGAACCTGCCCTAGTGGTATCGTCTTGTTGTACAATTGTCCTTGCTACTGTAAATGGAAGGATCATCTATGCTTTCTCCAACACCCGGAGAAAAGCCACTACTTTGTTGCTAATGTCCTTGTCTCTATGAAAAGAGTAGGAGCATCATGTTTGGGGTCTGCGTAGTCAATTTTGAGAATCACTGTTGTGTCGAAGGTGGAGACGTTTCACTGAAATTTGGACAGTGGAAGGAAAGAACCATTGGAATTGGTGGAATCTGCAGATATGTTCTGTTACACTACATCATGTTAAAAGGGATGAGAAAAGTGACCACAATATTTCCTGTCATTACAAAAATAGAACTGAAAAGATTTCCAGATTTCATATCTAATAATGCCTGCCTTTTCTTTGTTAGTACAATCATCAAAACCATGAGGTATTTTTTAGAAGAAAATTGGTATATAACTGTCAGACTGTCAGTATCTACTATCTAATACTAAATTTGATGAAATTGCACTTCTTGAAATCTGCAGTTGTGTTGCAATTTCTTATTTGCGCATTTGAAATCTTATCTATATTGCTTGTTAGGTACAGATTGCACTCACAGTTATAAATTTTTGCAGATGCACAATCATGATAATCTAGACTTAGCACCATGATGTGCATAAGGGTTGTGTGACGATCCTTGTATAAGTTCTGTACTAACATGTTGTTCTTTTAGAGTTTATAATATTTTGAAGTGGACAAACTGAAGATTGGCTTTTTTAAGTGCAAAAACTAAAGATACATGCTACGTTATTGTGCAAAACGTTTACATTAACTCTGTGTAAGTGCAAGTGATGAAAATCTGCTCTCCTTATGAGAAAAAAACTGAATACATGCCCTGTTTATCTGAAGAATTGAATGAACATTGGCCCCGAAGCATTTTCTTGACTAAACTGTGCTCGTAATCCAATTTATGGCCTAATCTACTCAGATTTTACTCAATGACCATGTGCCCAGAGAAAAGGGGAAGAACAGAAGAGGAGGAAGAGCGTACCACGTCTGTAGTCGGGCTAAGCTGTCGCCGGTGACGGTGGAGACGAGGCTGGCTGACCGACCCGGGGCAGCGGCGTCGGGGCGGGGTCGAGGCGGCGTCGGGGAGGCGTCGGGGCGGCGGGGCGGCGTCGAGGCGGCGTCGG
>NC_041388.1:144250657-144292410 GCF_002162155.2 Triticum dicoccoides | reverse complement strand
GGGAGAGGAGAGGGGAAGGGGATCTAGGGCGAGGGAGAGGGCGAGGGAGAGGGAAGGCGAGGAGAGGGCAAGGGAGGGAGAGGGCGAGGGCGAGGGCGAGGGGGAGGGTCAGGGCAGCGGCGGCGGCGGCGGTGGATCGAGAGGGAGAGGGAACTGGCAAGGGGGAGAGGGAAAGGGGGGATCGGGCGAAGGGGGAGAGGGAAGGGGGGATCAGGCACAATACTAATGGCGCACCTCACCGTGGTGCGCCATTGGCATGTCCATACTAATGGCGCACCTCACCGTGGTGCGCCATTAGTATTTTTTTTTATTTCAACTCGAGCCAACAGGTTATGTACCACCAGAACTGATCCACATCAAGTCCCCTCTACTAGCTCGACTGGTCAGCAGCCAGTTCTCACACCAGGAGGTCCTGGGTTCGACTCCCAGGCTCCACAAATTTTTTTTTAGCATTTAAAAAGCTGTTTGATACTTATTTGTGTTTAAATATGTTCAAACTTGTTTAAATAATAACAGTAATATTTTTTTTATAAGACAGTAGCATTTAAAAAGCTGTTTGATACTTATTTTTTTATAAGACGGTGCACGGGGTGCGGGGGGTCGGCGGCGGCGGTTGAGTAGGGGAATCGAGGGTGCGGGGGGTCGGCGGCGGCGGCGGCGGCCGGTGGACTGGGGGGGTGCTCGGCGGCGAGGGGGACCGGATCTGGCGAGGTGGGATAGCGATCGAGATGGAGGGGGATCGAGATCGAGTGTCCATGAAATTTAAAAATATTCATGATAGTTCAAAAAGTACCCATGAAATACAATCGAGAAATGATGGCTACGATTTAAATACAATCGATCTTAGCTAGCTATCTGTTCACAATCTTCTTGCCCTTCTTTTTCTCAAATGGAGTTCTTCTGTGGAACGGACGTCCTTTAGGTAGGGTGGTCCTGCTTCTTCTTGTGGTGTATGCTGCTACTTCATCATCGTCGTCATGTTCGATCCTCGGGTCACCGTACTTGTCGAAGTCTTGCTCATTGGCTACTCCATCCATTCCGATGATCTTCCTTTTGCCTCTCCTCACGACAACACGACTGGGCTTTGGCGGGTCGGTAATGAAGAAGCATTGGTCCACTTGGGAAGCCAGTACCCATGGCTCATTTTTCACGGTGACGTTTGCGCCCGCGGTCTTGGATTTGGCTTATTGTATAACCATGGTGGTGAAATACCGGTCTTCTTTTATGACGTTCTTGGCCCATCTGACACGGAACATCGGTACCTTCTCTCCAGCATAGCTCAGCTCCCAGATCTCCTCGATCCTTCCATAGTATCTGTCCTTGTCGTTACCGGTGTAGGATTCCATCGTTACCCCGGAGTTCTGATAACCATCGCTCTTCATGTCCTTGGCCTTGGTGTAGAATGTGTAGCCATTGATATTGTACGCCTCATATGTCATCAGGTTGTGCTCGGCGCCCTGTGACAAGGCGAATATGAGTTGTTCTTCCGCGGAAGAATCCTCATGTAAAGGGTACGATAGAAGCTTCTGCTCGAACCAACGCGTGAAACATGAGTTGTGCTCTTTGAGTGTATCTCCGTCCGTCCTCTGTTGGCCTCGGTCATTGTACGTCTTCTTAATAAAGGTTTTGTGCTCTACCACCCAAGGATCGACCACGTCTATGTGTTGTAGCGCGACTAGGTTTGCTCTTTCAAAGTCGGCGAGTCGACCCTCGAAGTCGACATGCATTTCGTGGCGACCCTCACGGTGACCCCATCCAGCGAGCCTGCCGAGGTGCCTGTTGACGGGCAGACCAACGGGGTTCTCGATGCCTAGATAATTTGTGCAGTAGGAGATGCACTCTTCGGTCAGAAAGCCCCTGGCTATGCTTCCTTCTGGACGTGACATGTTGCGAACGTATCCTTTGATGACACCATTCATCCTTTCGAACGGCATCATGCTGTGCAGGAACGTCGGCCCGAGTTGGATGATATCCTCCACTATATGGACCAGCAGATGCACCATAACGTCGAAGAATGCGGGCGGGAAGTACATCTCAAGCTCGCATAGTATCACCACGATCTCTTCCTGTAGCCTTCTGAGTTGCCTCACGCCAATCGACTTCCGAGAGATGACGTCGAAGAAGTTGCATAGGCCAAATAGCGTTTCACGGACGTGCGCGTCCATGATCCCACGGATTGCAACTGGAAGTATCTGCGTCATCAGCATGTGACAGTCGTGAGACTTCATCCCGCTGAACTTTTGCTTCGCTGGGTCTAGGTATCTGCTTATCTTCCCCGCGTAACCGTAAGGAAGTTTTACTCCTAGGAGGCAGGTGAAAAACTGCTCGATCTCCTCCTGACTTAGAGTGAAGCACGCGGAAGGGTAGTCATTTCCAGTCTTCTTGGCCTTTTTGCCTTTGCGACGACTTTCTGTGTCCTGCTTCGCCTCATCATCATCATCATCATCATCATCATCATCATCATCATCATCATCATCATCATCATCATATATAGCGTGAAGCTCCTGCCTGATGCCCATTGATTTCAAGTCTGCCCTTGCTTTCGGCCCATCTTTGGTTCTCTCTGGCATGTTGAGCAGGGTACCAAGCAGACTCTCGCACACGTTCTTCGTGATATGCATGACATCAAGGCTGTGAGGCACACGGTGGATCTTCCAGTACGGCAAGTCCCAGAAAATAGACCTCGTTTTCCATACCTTCAGCAGCGGCTCTGGCTCCTTTCGCTTCTTTCCCGGCTCTGGCGCCTTTTGCTTCTTTCCCGGCAGTGGGCAGTCTTTCCAATTTTTCAACAGCTTGTCTATTTCCTCGCCGCTCCTCGTACACGGGCGTTTTCGGGGTTCGGTTTCACCATCGAACAGATCCTTGCGTTTCCTCCACGGGTCATCATCGCGAAGCCACCTTCGATGTCCCATGAACACGGTTTTCGAAGACCCGGGATCTCTATCTAGCTGGCGATACGTTGTGTCATCCATGCACCTTACGCATCCAGAAAATCCGTGGACTACCTGCCCCGCAAGATATCCGTAACCGAGATAGTCGTGCACCGTCGTGAGCAGTGCGGCTCTCATAGGGAAATATTCTTTCTCTGCGGCGTCCCACGTATTGGCTGGCATTTTCCACAGTGTGTCAAGCTCCTCTTTCAGCAGCCCCAGATACAGATTGATGTCGTTCCCTGGTTGTTTCGGCCCTTCAATTAGCATACTCATGTGAATGTACTTCCTCTTCATGCACAACCAGGGGGGAAGGTTGTACATCCACACAAACACAGGCCAGGTGCTATGTGTGCTTCTCTGGCTGCCAAACGGATTGACTCCATCGGTGCTCGCGCCCAGCACGATGTTCCTTGGATCGTTCCCAAATTCTGGGTATTCGAAGTTCAACGCTTGCCACTGGCTCGCATCCTTAGGGTGACTCAGCATCTTGTCTTTTTTATCTATCTCCGGATCATTTGCGTCATCTTCTCGCTTCTTCTCCTCCCTATCCGCGTGCCAACACAGGAGCTTTGCTACCTTAGGATCCGCGAAATACCGCTGCAGACGAGGAGTGATCGGAAAGTACCACAGCACTTTTCGAGGAGCTTTCTTCCTCTTCTTGTATCGAGTGACACCGCACACCGGACATATGGTAGACTCCGCGTGCTCGTCCCGATAAATGATGCAATTGTTCATGCACACATGGTATTTCACGTGCGGTAAATCCAGAGGACACACGATTTTCTTCGCCTCCTCCAAACTGGTCGGGCACTTGTTCCCCTTGGGAAGACGTTCGTGCCAGAATGACATGTTCTCGTCGAAGCATGCGTCGGTCATTTTGTGTTTTACCTTCATCTCCAGAGCCATGAGCGTTACTTTCAGGCGGGTATCCTCGGGCCTGCATCCTTCATACAATGGAGTAACCGCGTCTAACTCAAGTTGATCCATCTTGGCTTTCTCTCGGGCGGCAGCTCTTGCGTTATCCGTCTGCTTGAGAAGCAGCTCTTGAATATGAGGGTCCTGCACCCAGCCCATCGATGGTCCAGCATCATCTGCTCCGCCGGCATCATCATCATGTCCTGCATCTTCTACATGATGACTGTGTACAGCATCACCGTCGTGATCATCTCCTGGGGATTCTTCGTCTTCTCGCCCCCCCGAGCCGCGGTGGTTGTCTTGCTGCCCTTCCTCATTTCTTGCCCGGCCCCCATGGACGACTTCGTAGTCATCTTCATCACCTTGCCACCGATAGCCATCCATGAAACCACGCAAGAGCAGGTGGTCCCGCACCTGCCCGGAATCCGGGTCCGCAATAAGGCTATTCAGCTTGCATCTTTGACACGGACATCTTATCTCCGTCTCGTTCTTTTGAAGCATCTCGGCCTTCGCGGACCTCAAAAACCTATTCACGATGCCTTCAGTCATCGTGCAGACCATGTCACCTGCGGGGTAGAGCAAAACGATATTTTAGAACCAAGAAAAAATTTGGCATGACTTTCCCTAAAAATAGGACCAAAAAGAATGCTTAATGCCAAAATTCTCGCCAAAACAGAAATGAATCAACATTCCGGCAAAATATTGGCAACTATCGCATTTCAAATACCGGTACACCTCCAAACACAAACACATATGCAACACCACAAACATATGCAACACCACGAACATACATAGATCTAGCTAGGGCATAAAAAGTGCATGTGCACATTGTTGTAGGGGAACAACATAAATATAGCTTCCCCCCTTACTTACCTAGCAAAACAAGGTAACTTAACCACTTAATTTGAATGAATCTATGGTGGAAATGAGGTGAAAAAGAGGAGGCACCCGAGACAAGGAGGAGGCGGTGGAGAGAATGAAGTGGGGAGAAAGTGAGTGTGGGACGAGAGGCTATCCAAAATATCTTGTTGCTGCCCACTTACTAATGGCGCACCAACAACAAATGCGCCATTAGTAATCCAGGTTACTAATGGCGCACCCCTGGTGGTGCGCCATTAGTACTTTTGCAAAAAAGGACTAAAAACAATAATAAAAAAATAACATTAGTGGCGCACCTTTTGGCTGGTGCGCCATTACTAGTTACAACTAGTAATGGCGCACCACCAGAGGATGCACCATTAGTATGTTTGGACAGGCGCACTAGTTCAAAAAAAATTTGGTACTAATGGTGCACCGTGGGCAGGGTGCGCCATTAGTAGTTTCAACACTAATGGCCATCAGAGGGTGGTGCGCCATTAGTATATACTAATGGCGCACCACATATCTGGTGCGCCATTAGTGTCAATTCCATCTATAGCCCTTTTCCTAGTACTGATCTCCAGTCCCATCATTATCAAGATTCATATTGCAAAACAAAGATTTAATAGGAGACACATCAATCAGTTTTAGATCTTCGTCCTCATTATCATCAAAACTAGAAGAACACGCTTTTATAAAGCAATCTTTTTTAGCACGCATCCTAGCGGTTCTTTCTTTGCACTCATCAATGGAAATTCTCGTGGCTTTGAGAGACTCATTGATATCATGCTTAGGTGGAATAGATCTATGTTTCAAAGAATCAACATCAAGAGAAATTCTATCCACGTTCCTAGCCAACTCATCAATCTTAGACAATTTTTCTTCAATCAAAGCATTGAAACTCTTTTGCAAATTAATAAATTCTTTAGTACTAGATCCAAAATAAGAGGGCATATTATTATATTTTCCATAAGAATTGTTGTAGGAATTATCATAATTATTAGAGGAATTACTAGGATATGGCCTAGGATTAAAGTTTCCTCTGTACGTGATGTTACCAAAATTGTTCCTACCAACAAAATTCACATCCATAGATTCATTATTATTCCCAATCAAAGTAGACAAAAGCATATCATTAGAATCAAAAGAAACACTCTTATTAGCAAACAATTTCATAAGTTCATCCATCTTTCCACTCAAAACATTAATTTCTTCTATAGCATGAACCTTTTTACTAGTAGATCTTTCGGTGTGCCGTTGAGAATAATTAACCATAATATTATCAAGGAGTTTGGTAGCTTCTCCTAAAGTGATTTCCATAAAAGTGCCTCCCGCGGCCAAATCTAAAAGATTTCTAGAAGCAAAATTCAATCTAGCATAAAAATTTTGTATGATCATCCACAAATTCAAACCATGTGTAGGGCAATTACGTATCATTAATTTTATCCTCTCCCAAGCTTGTGCAACATGATCATGATCAAGTTGCTTAAAATTCATGATATCGTTTCTAAGGGAGATGATCTTAGCGGGAGGAAAATATTTAGAGATAAAAGCATCTTTGCACTTGTTCCAAGAATCAATACTATTTTTAGGCAAAGACGAAAACCAAGTTTTAGCACGATCGCGAAGCGAAAACGAAAATAGCTTCAATTTAACAATATCATTATCCACATCTTTCTTCTTTTGCATATCACACAAATCAACAAAGCTGTTTAGATGGGTAGTGGCATCTTCACTAGGAAGGCTAGAAAAAGGATCTTTCATGACAAGATTCAGCAGATCAGTATTAATTTCACAAGATTCAGCATCGGTAAGAGGAGCAATCAGAGTGCTATTAAAATCATTATTGTTGGTATTGGAAAAATCACACAATTTAGAATTATCTTGAGCCATCGTGACAAACAATCCAACACACAAGCACATAAGAAGCTAGCGAAAAAGAGGCGAACGGAAAAAGAGGGCGAATAAAACGACAAGGGTGAAGTGGGGGAGAGGAAAACGAGAGGCAAATGGCAAATAATGTAATGCGAGGGATAAGAGTTTGTGATAGGTACTTGGTATGTCTTGACTTGTGCATAGATCTCCCCGGCAACGGCGCCAGAAATCCTTCTTGCTACCTCTTGACCACTGCGTTGGTTTTCCCTTGAAGAGGAAAGGGTGATGCAGTAAACTAGTGTAAGTATTTCCCTCAGTTTTTGAGAACCAAGGTATCAATCCAATAGGAGACTGCACGCAAGTCACCTTGTACCTACACAAACAAATAAGAACCTTGCAACCAACGCGATAAAGGGGTTGTCAATCCCTTCACGGCCACTTGCAAAAGTGAGATCTCATAGAGATTAATAAGATAAATAGTTTTGGTATTTTTATGATATCAATTTAAACTATAGATTGCAAAGTAAAATAGATTGGAAACTTATATGATGAAAAATAGACCCGGGGGGCATAGGTTTCACTAGTGGCTTCTCTCAAGATAGCATAAGTATTACGGTGGGTAGACAAATTACTGTCGAGCAATTGATAGAAAAGTGCATAATTATGAGAATATCTAGGCATGATCATGTATATAGGCATCACGTCTGCGACAAGTAGACCAAAACGATTCTGCATCTACTACTATTACTCCACACATCGACCGCTATCCAGCATGCATCTAGAGTATTAAGTTCATAAGAACAGAGTAACGCATTAGGCAAGATGACATGATGTAGAGGGATAAACTCAAGCAATATGATATAAACCCCATCCTTTTATCCTCGATGGAAACAATACAATACGTGCCTTGCTGCCCCTGCAGTCACTAGGGAAGGACACCGCAAGATTGAACCCAAAGCTAAGCACTTCTCCCATTGCAAGAAAGATCAATCTAGTAGGCCAAACCAAACTGATAATTTGAAGAGACTTGCAAAGATAACAAATCATACATAAAAGATTTCAGAGAAGAATCAAATATTGTTCATAGATAATCTTGATCATAAACCCACAGTTCATCAGATCTTAATGAACACACCGCAAAAAGAATTACATCGAATAGATCTCCAAGAAGATCGAGGAGAACTTTGTATTGAGATCCAAAGAGAGAGAAGAAGCCATCTAGCTAATAACTATGGACCCAAAGGTTGATGGTAAACAACTCACACATCATTGGTGAGGCTATGGTGTTGATGTAGAAGCCCTCCGTGATCGATTCCCCCTCGGTGGAGCTCCGGAAAAGTCCCCAAGATGGGATATCTTGGGTATAGAAGGTTGCGGAGGCGTAAATAGAGTTTCGTGGTGCTCCTAGATGTTTTCGGGGTATATGGGTATATATAGGAGGAGAAGTATGTCGGTGGAGCTGCTAGGGGCCCAGGAGGGTGGGGGGCGCGCCTGCCCCCCTGGGCGCGCCCTCCTGCCTCGTGGCCTCCTCGCTTCTTTCTTGACGGCCACTCCAAGTCTCTTGGATCACGTTTGTTCCAAAAATAACTCTCCTGAAGGTTTCATTCCGTTTGGATTCCGTTTGACATCCCTTTTCTACGAAACACTGAAATAGGCAAAAAAACACTGGGCCTTTGGTTGGTAGCTTAGTCCCAAAAATAATATAAAAAGTTAAATTAAATCCAATTAAATATCCAAAATAGATAATATAATAGCATGGAACAATAAAAAATTATAGATACATTGGAGACGTATCATCTTGCAAGAAAGAAGAGGGAAAGGCGAGACGACGGTTTTGCAATGGAGAAGATGGAGAGGAGAGTGGTGGTTTTGCAATGGAGAAGCGGGAGAGGTGAGATGGTGGTTTTGGAATGGAGATGATGGAGAGGAGAGGAGGTGGTTTTGCAATGGAGAAGACGGGGAAGAGCATGCGGCGGTGATTTAGGATTGGATGAGAGGGCCGACGCGCTATGACTAGATCAAAATCAAAATCAATTTACCCTTCAATTAAGAAAGTGAACCCACTTTAGCTAGTCTCATTTTGTGTCATAATTGACCATGATTTTCACAAATAAAATATATGTTATACATAGCAAAAATAATATAATTTGAAAGTACATTCAGATACGAACCAAACGATACAACCTTTGGTGACATGCATTCACATTTTCCTTGTCAAATACTGTACATGGTCAAACTTTGACCCCAAATACGCAAAACAAAAAAAATACTTCCAAGACTAGTGTCGCTCCTCTCCTCTTAAACAACCGCCGCTCCTCTCTTGTTCCAATCTAAATCCAGCTCCACTCCTCTCCTCTTCCATTTCAAAACCACCGCCCTCCTCTCCTGTTCCAATCCAAAACCAGCGTTGCTCCTCTCCCGTTCTAATCCAAAACCAGCGCTGCTCCTCTCCTCTTTCATTCAAAAACCACCACCGGCGAGTGAAGGTGCTGTGGAGAAGTAGATCGATGGAGGAGTACAACCGGTACGTGAGGATCACGGACGGCGACCCTGTGAAGCTAGCTAGGATGTTGGAGATACAGTCTTGGTTTGACAACAAGGACCAACTAGCGGCGATGGCAACATCCATGGCCAAATATCTGCAACAGAGTGAAAAGGCGGCAATACTCCCGAAGGGTGTCGCGCGGGAGTACATAGAGCTGCTCCTCTGGGCCATGGAGCAAACAGATTCACCAAATCCGATCGTGAGGCAGCGGCGGTGGGAGTATCGATCCGAGATGGAGCATCCACCATAGATTGAAGGATCGAGCATCTACAAGGTGCAGTTTGTGAGGGTGCCGTGCTAGAGCGACCCGGTGGAGTCTTCGTCGACTGAACCCAACTGCAAGAGGAGAAAAGCAGTTGGCCCGACGATGCTTCCCCACCATCCTCTCCCTCACCGTTCACATCGTCTCACGGGGCGGATGTCTGCCGCCGAGGAATAGTAGGGGACTGCCCCCCCAGCCCAATAGTCAGGCGGATTGTGAATTGTGAGGAGGAGCTTAGGGTTGTCAGTATTTGCAGGTTGTGAATTGTGTTTTGTGTTGTGTATTTTGAGAGTACTTTCAGATATGAATGTCTTTTGAATTTCAGATTTGTAGTATTGAGCATACGAAGTATTTTATGAATTCTAGAGATCTATTTTTAGCTCTTAAAAAATATAGTTTCATAGGAGTATAAAAGTGTAGGCAATGTGATTCTTCTAGAAGAAACTGCAAGTTTCAGTTTTAGATAAGAAACTGCAAGTTTCAGAGGCAGAGCATTTATATTAACATGCCCTTTTCAAACAGGAAAAACATCATGTTGGAAGTTTTATTCATGGTCGAAAGTGGAACTACCAGGGAGTTAACATCATGCTGATCAACATTCATGCATAGCACATCTTCATATGATGTACAGTCAAAAAGATATGCTATTTTCAAAATGCCCACACAATGTCGAGTGTGTGAAAAACAGAGAAAACGAGGGACGAAGTTTTGGCAAGTGTTGGACGTGGTGTGAATAGATGACAATGGGGACCCACATGACAATAATGGCAGAGGCAAAAAATTTGGAGATATTTTCCCTGCATCAGGTGGAATCGAACTGGGGCGGAATAGCGGTCGGGTAGTGTCACTTGGCCACTCGACTAGTTGAGTAGTTTCAATATAATTAGGGCATTTCCTCCGGTGGTTCGATCTCGTCCTGCGCCTTTGTGCACTCACCGCGGCGCCACTATCTGCCGTTATGAACATGCCGAACAAACGAGAGAAGTCTGGAGAGGACCGTCCGTGGAGAGGCGGACGGTCGGGACCCACCAGGTCTATTGCCATACGCAAGCAAGTGCCTCATTGAAAAAATACTTCCTCCTAATGCTATACTGACGTTGGGGCCCACGGGTTTGCCAACATAGTTAGATTTTTTTAGGTGCTTCAACGTAGTTACTAAAGCAGATAAATTTACAACAAAGCCGGGGAGCTCGCAGATATCATTTATTATCAATGGGCCAGCAAGTATCAGCTGGGTTGTGGGCTGTCCCGTCTAGGCTTTCTTTTTTAACATGCGCATCGCACGACATGCCGGTTTGTATTTTCTTGAGGGCCGGCATGTATCGATCGGCCTATAGACCTCACATCCGAGGTTTTTTTTTCCGGAAACATCGGCAGCCCAACCTATAAGAATAGGAACGCCATGTCCAACTTATGTTTCCCTTCTAACTATATTATATATTTTCAATTATTTTATATGTTATTATATATTATTGTTATTGTCATCATATATTTAACAAATACATACATATATAAGAAAACAATATCCCACGTCATATTAACTTATAAAAATAATTTCTTAACAATAAAATCCTGGATTTTTTACATTAAGGCAACGAAAATCCTCGTGATTGTGTACAAAAGCTTGTTAAGATTTAAGGACCAATGTAATAGTAAATCACTTATTATTTAAATATATTTATAACAAAATGCTTCGCCCCTGTTTATTTTTTAGGAAAAAATAAATCATGTATTTCGAGAAAGTGCAAATGGCCTGTAATTTTTTAGAAAAATAAATAAATGGGCCACATGGACGCTACATTATTTGTTCAACCAGCCCAGCAAATTCGTGTATTTCGAGAAAGTGAAAATGGGTTGTAGTTTCAAAAAAATGGGCCGCATGGACGCTACATTATTTGTTCACCCATCCTAGCAAATGGACTAAAGATCAAATGGAGTGTAAATTCTGAAAAATGGGTTGAATATGTGCCACATTTTTTGAGGCTGAAATGTCGGCCAATAGGTCAAAGCCAACGCAAGTCATTGTCAACTTAGTCAACAAATGATTCTGACATTATTAGTCACTGGATTTACATCCAACGACCGACATCCATCTTCAATCTATCGTCTTCTTCCTCCGGCGCCACCGGGACCACCTACTCCCGCCTCCTGCTGCTAGCAGCTCTGCTTAGCATACTTCGCTGTGAAGCGCTACCCCACCGCTGGCCAGGCCATCCCTTCATCCCTCCACCCCTCCGACTGCCGAACCACGCCGCACCAGAACCAGTTAACCCTCGTACACCTCTCCGTCTATGACTCCACTCCCGTGTCTTCCCATCTTCGGCTTGCTGCTGTTCGAGGCCTCGTAGCATGGTCAACACACACAAAATGAATACTCCTCCTGCTTGCTGGGACCCATCATAGTGGGAGGCTGACTTGTGGGCCTACTAAGTTGACAAGGACGGAGGGCTTTGTCAACTTTGTCAATATGAATGATTCTAGCTCCAGGGACCGTACTATGTCCATCCAACGGCCGTAGAGCTTCTTCAACCTTTGGTTTTCTTCCTCCAGCCGCCCAAACCAGCGCCGGTCGTACCACGTGCTCCTGCCTCCTGTGGCCAGCTGTGCTGCCGCGGAGGCCTCATCGCCCTACTACTCCCACTTCTGGCCTGGCCATCCCTCTACACACCCACACCCCCTGTTATTCTGCGACGATGGCAGCCTCACACCGCAGCCGAACCAGTGAACCCTCATACTCACCTCCGTGTGGGCATCCACTGTCGCGTCTTCCCTGGAACCACATCATCCCCTTCCTTGGCCTCGCCATCATCCACCACCTTGGTTCTCTCGGTGCGGCGTGGTCAATGTGGTAAAGGAACGACTTCCATCAGAAGAGTACTGTATGTGGAGAGGTTGACAGCTGGGTCCATGGCCGCAGCAAGGAAGTGCCTCCTTATTACATGCAAAATAATGATTCCTCCACCTGACAGCAGGGACCCACTGTTGAAACGACTGGTAGCGCCCATATGGAACATTGTCCGCTCTGATCTTTTTCTCTTCTGATCGAGGGTGTCATACGACCATTTATATGAGCAGTGGTGCTCCTATGAAACATTGTCAAATGATGTGGACTCCTTCTGTATATCTGCGAAGCGCTCATACAACCTCCCATACGGGCAGTGGTGCCCGTATGAAACACCATCATCTTTATTGCCTATGGATGTTTTCTGTTGGAACTGCTAGGAAGTCATACGACCGCCCATATGACCATGGCGGTCACTTGATAGTCCGTCTTTTGTACTATTTCTTATGAAACATCTCTTCTCTTCATTTTCCTACGGGGTTAGTTCTAACATAACGCACACGCATAGTTCCAGGCATTCAAACGTCAATACAACACATAATTAAGTTTGCACATAACAAAGCCCTCATTAGAGCAACACTTCCAAACTTAACTTCTTCAATTAGAACTTCAACACACCTTTTATTGAAAAAAATAAACTTACTTTTCTACTTTATTTGTGTGGGTTGCCTCCCACGAAGCGCTTGTTTTTGGTTGGTTAGCTCGACCATAGTGAAAATCATGGTGGTGAAAATACACTGAGACCATATCTCCTGACATTGACAACAATGCCTTCTCCGGTGTAGGTCTTCATTTTCTTTTTCCTGGGAAAATGTCTCACAAAAGAATCTTTAGTATGTAAACCAAATATAACATTCCCTACAAACACATTTATGAATAATTTGATAGTCCTTATAAAAGGTCTACCGAGGATTGTAGAAGCAATATGATCTTCAGCCATATCAACTATCACAAGATCAATCATGACAGGGAAATCATTTATTTGAACTATAACTCCATTCTTCATTCCTACTGCTTGAGTAAAAGTAGAATTAGCCATATTCAACCTAGTCTCAATAGTAGCATAAGGACCTAGACTAAGACTATCATAAACCGACTTGCGAAAAGTAGAAACACTAGCCCCAAGACCTTATTTTAACCAATCTCAATCTCTATAGTAGGCTCAAAAACATCTCCTTGCTTAGATGGTAACTTACTAAAAAGCTTCTGTCTTTCAGCATCAAGCTCACGTACCTTGGCTGCAATGTCTTCAACAAAGACATTATATGCCTAATTATTAGATACCTTGGGTAATGGGTACTTCATTGATATCATCTTTACGAAGTTTGCAACAGTATAATTATATTCCGGCACATGTCTTGCATCAAGTTCTTTGGTCGTCTCTTCATTTCTTCCTACCATCTTGACATCTTCAACCGGGTTAGGTTCCGGTTTACATGCAAACTCAGATATGATCAATGTTTGGCTCTCTGCAATTTTAGCCACTTCCACTACAGGAATCAAGAACTTTGCCGTCTGCCATGGCGGACGGCAAAGGCATGCTTGGCGGACGGAAAAGACCTTTGTCGTCAGCCAGCAGACGGCAATAGGTCCGGCTGAATAAGCTACGGCAAAGGGCACTTTGCCGTTTGCTGGCGGACGGCAAAGATGAAATGGTCTTTGTCATCCGCCAGCAGACGGCAAAGGACCTGGACGGCACACATGGCAGCTTAGGTCCGTTAGGGGGTTAACGGCGTGCTTTGCCGTCTGCCAGTAGACGGCAAAGACCTTTGCATCTTTGTCGTCTGCCATCTGACGACAAAGAGCCCAAATAGGCCAGCCCAGGCTACTGCACGTGGCCTCTTTGCCTTTGCCATCTGCTAGCAGACGGCAAAGTGGCTATATAGCCCCTATATATATATATATATATATATATATATATATATATATATATATATATATATATATATATATATATATATATATATTCAAAATCACGTAGTTTCAAACATCAAACATCATACATCATCAAACATAGTTTCAAACATCAAACATAGGTTCACCATAGTTTCACCAACGTCATCAAACATCAAATATCATACATCCAATTCATATATGCATAGTTTCACAAACATCCAATAGTTTCAGAAACACCCAATACATCAGACATTTAATATCTAAACAGTAGCACCCTGCCCTTCCATGAATTGAATCAAACCTGCAAAAATGGGAGTAAGAAATTAGAAGAAGAAGAAAAGAAGAAGAAGAAGAAGAGCTTGCTATTCCTTCTTTTCCTCCTCTTCCTTGTTTTTCTTCATCTTATTCATTATTTGTGTCATTTTAGAGTTAACCTATCTAAGTATGCCATTTTTGTGCTACCAAATCTATGATCAACTGAATAGAACAAGAAACTAGTGCTTTCATATTTTAGAAAGCAAGTCACGAACTTTTCACTTCATTACTTTGCATTGAAAGATAATCATCTAGAGTGACGGCTACAACTGCAAACTTTCCTTCACTAACCCTATACATGCACTTATTAGTGCGTTGCGTTTGGAACTAAGCAGAATTTAGGTAGCGTAAATGAGCTAAAACCAGTGTGCAAAACAGAGAGCCTAAACCCATGCCCAGTCCCAATGATTAAAGGAAAATTAAATATGTCAAATGGATCACAATGCTGAAAATAATCGAGATGGGAAGCTGTACATGTTGTAGGATGTATGAAACATACTATAAATACAGCCTCTTGCCTTCTCAAAATAATACAACCTCTTGAATAACACAAGTGCAGACTACCAATACTAATAGAACCTTCTTGACTTTACCTACCAGGAAGCATGTGGCTCAAGAAAAAAATAGGCATTGCCTATTAGGTTCAGGAAATTCATCCGCACTCAGTTGATGCCTCTCTCCCCTCTCTCTGGATTGCATTGCAGATGATGTGTAGGTTTAGACCATGGACCACCTTTCTCCCTCTCTCTATTGATGGAATTGCATAGAATTCTAAACTCAATTTTCAGAAACATGGATGTTGATTGGATCTACTTGAAAGGAACATTGCAGGTAGTACCAAGCATGCAGCGGATCCATAGGACTGAAATAGAGGCAATCCCAAAAATATTACCGGTAGCCATCGCAGCGTGAGGTGGTGCAGGACGAAGAGCCGTCATTTTGATGGCCGGCGTCGGCGCCCTTGTGGGTGGGTTGATCCTCCTGGTTGTTGTCGCCGTCGAGGTACTAGTCCTCTCGTCGTCATCCTACTACTGCTCCAAATCGAAGCACACATGCATCATACCTACATACATATAGGACCAAATATGATTTGAAATAGATAGAACCAAAGTGCAACTAGCCTAGTATATACATGAACTCATCAGGAACCAGAGTTATATAACAAGTAGTCCTATACAAGAGCCTACCGTCCGGTGGCATCAAGCACTAAACCAAACCTCATCACACACCCACCACTAAAAAAAATACACTTCCGTGATGATACGTGTTTGTCACAGTAGGTCGCATTTTTTGTCATGCATGTACATCCATGATGATTTTATGACAGAATCCAGATAGTCATACTTGTGCTATCGTAGAAGTGTTCCATGACATTACCAAAATTATCATCACGGAAGTGTCCACTTCCATGACGATAAATCGCGCGTCATAGAAGTGCTTTCGTCAAGGGTGACAGACATGTGGCATCCACCGTAACGGAATGCCGTTAAGCTATCGGGTCGGGTTTTGGATCCAATAACCCGTTAACAGCCCCGACCAATGGGGATTTTCCACATGTAGAATCATCATTGGCTAGAGGAAACACGTGTCGGCTCACCATTGGGACGGATGTCATCCGCTCATTGGACCAAAGGCACCTATCATACGGCGACATGTGGCATGGCCCAACAAAGGCCCATTGCTGCGAAAAGGCCAGCCCGTTTGACTTGGTCAAAAGGTGGCGGGCCGGCCCACGGAAAGCCTATTAACGGCCTGTTCGCATATAGCCCATTTACAGCCCGCTGACCCAGGGCCCGTTACGCCCTATCCGAATTAGGCCCAGTAGCATCATTTGGGCCGTCCAATATGATTCAGCCCGTTTTAACTTCCGGACCATGTGTGGCCCATGACTTCTTTCGGCCCATATGAGGACCTTTGTAACTCTTGGCCCATTAACGGCCCGGGGTGAAACTGGCCCGTAATGAATAGTGTATCACTTTATACCCATTAATGGCCCGTTATTCCATTGGGCCATTTCCAGCCCAAGTTATCTTTCGGCCTTCTCAGGGCCCATTGATTCTTGGGCTCATTTGTAGCATTTGGTTACATATGGCCGTTACTGTCATTTTCTGCTTGTGGGCCAAATTCAGCCCGTCGTTACAGTCGGCCCGTTTGCGGACCGTTAATACGTTGGGCTATTTTCATGTAAAAAAACCGTTCGGTTGTTTTCATAGAGTTATCAAATACGGCCTATTAACGGCCCATTATGGTCCACGAATAGTACGACCCATGATTGGCGAAATGATGATACGCCCCGTAGAAGGCCCATGGATCCTACGGCCCATATGAGGCCCATGGATAGTATGGCCTGTAGAAGGCCCATGGATCATACAGCCCGTAGAAGGCCCATGGACCCTACGGCCCGTAGAAGGCTCATGGACCCTAAGGCCCGTATAGAAAGTCGATGGATCCTACGGCCGGACGAAGGCCCATGGATCATACGTCCTGCAGGAGGCCCATGGTTACAACAGTCCGTGTGTTGCCATGATTATTTTGGCCTAGTTACCAAAAATAGGCTATTGTGGACACTAGAAAAAAACAGAAAAAGAACTACAGTGACTACAAGCAAACAACTAAACAAGACAATAAGGAAATAAATAAGCAAGCAATTAATGCTAGCCTATTACCGCTATTACACATATCACATCCACTGGGCATCAAAGTTCGCCACCAGTGCAAATATAGGGAACAAAGCAGCACATTACATACACTGACCGTCAAAATTGGCCACCAGTGCAAATAAACGCGGCAGCAAAACAAGAGCATAACTGAAAGAACTTCAGAAGAGCTCAAGAAACGTTATCCTGGGTATCCACCATGCTGGCAATAAGCTTAGCAAGCTGATTAGCTTTGTCCTGTTTGGCGCTAAAATCCTCCAACGCTTGCTGTTGCACCAGAAAGTATGCATCTGAATGCTCCAGGGACTTCCGTAGTCCTTCCGCTTCTTGTCGCAGCACAGCTGATCGATGTCTTTCAGCTTGTAGTTGAGACTCAAGAAACCGAACTGATTCAGACAGTGAGTTTGAATAGCTTGTGCAAGCGGTAGTGGCCAGTAACTCGAACACTAAACCAAGACAGGACTTTGGGGTTGTCTCGCTGTCTTGAAGATAGTTTTCCTTAGCTGTTTTATCAGCTTTATTGGAGACCAACAAGGATGTGTCACTATCCTGAACCTTATCTGCATTACTTCCTTTACCATTGCTTAATAAGGCACTCTTCCCCAATATTCTGTCAGCATTCTAAAAGAAGAAACAAGCAGACACATAACAAGTTTAGCATGTACTAGTATATGAAACTCATTTCGGTGAACCAGTTCATTAGTAAGGTGGACAGGATTAAACTACCAAGTCTTCTATTGCCAAGTACTAGTACATAATAAAAGCATCAAACAAACATATATCTATGTCCAATGATCACTGCATTGTCTTGCCAAATCAAAATAGAGACACGGTTCAAATCATATCAGTTCAAGACAAAGCAGCAGTGAAAGAATACAAAGCGTGGGAAACTACACGGCACAACAAGATTTCAGATGGGTACCACGGGTCTACATGTACAACAACACTATTGGCTCTGTTGTGATGCTAGTAATGTGCATGATATGAAAGTCAACTGTATACACAATTGAAATTGAAATCAACACAGCTATTGATAAGAGCAAACCTATTAAAGAAACATGCGTGAACATACCTGCTGCGCCATTGGAGTTTCGATTGGATCCTTTAATTTAAAATTAAGTTTGTATGAGTAAATACAGTGATACAACAGCAGAGCAATCATAGTTAAAAAAAGGCACGCCTAAGCGAGCGCTTTAGCGCGCCTACGCTCTAGGCGTTGGCAAAACGCATTGCACATAACTACGCATAATCTGTGGATAACTGCGCATAAGCATGCGCTTTGGTTAGTAAAGCGCAAGGTGGTGGCAAAACGCACAATTAACGCCTAGCGATTTTTTGAACTATGATAGCAATGGAATCTTAAATTAGAACAGTTGTTCTTCAGGTTTAGGCAGTTGTTCTACATGAACAGAGTACAGTAAGACGCAAGAATATAATACTTAAAAATATAAAATGAGCTCATAGACCTTACCACATTCTTGGTTCGGGACCAGTACAGAAGAAGGCGTTCCCAGTCATCGTCCAGTAAATGTGTCTCAGGAGAACGTAAGGGAATTTGATGAGTTTCTTTGCCGGTGAAGTACGTTTTCTTCAGGTAATTCCAATACTGCCACCAAGCATTCTTGAAGATAGCAAAGGTATTAGCACAGGTTACCTCATCCTGAGTTTCCAAATCGGTCCTTCTCTATAGAGAAAAATGGGAAAAATTGATGTATTATAACCATCATGGAGGTAGGATGTATGGGACGAAGCAAAGTAATTGCCATGAATAACATTACTTACATATAACTCCTGGACAAACACCTGCAACTGGCATTTCCCTTCATCTTCAGTATAATATTTCCAAGATGGGAAGATACGCACATACGATTAAACAACATCAAATGTGATAGATGCTAAACTACGACTAGCTGGTTGTGCTTCCTCCACAGGAATAGGCGTACTAACTGGTGGAGTTGCGGTTCGCCGTGATAGTACTGGCCCTTTGGGCACTGGAGCTGCCTTACTAACTGCTCTTATTTGGGAGCTCTATGGTGGAGATGGTGCTGTGTCAACAGGAACTGGGTTACTATCGGCTGGGGCTGGGGTTAGATTGGGTAAAGCCGGTTCTCTGCCATCGCAGTAGGGGTACAATCTGCGAGAGTTTGGGTTATGTGTGGTAGGGCTGGTTCTTGTGCATGTACAACCGGGGTGCTATCTCCACCAAGAGGTAGCACTGTTTTATTTGAAGACCGTTATTTTAGTCCGCTAGATACTGGCATCTCCTGCTCCAATTCAAATGGCTGATAAACAGGAAACATAGTTGAATGTATAGACATTGTATGAGAGACAGATGCAATAGATAGTGTGGAAAAAAGAGGGCATGAAATAGTTGATATGTATATTGTTTATCTAAAATGGATAGCATGACATAATTTCACATATATGATGTCTATTTAAACTGGATAGCATAGCATAAGATAATTCAAAGATATGATGAATAACTAAACAGGATCGCATGACATAATTCACCTACATGTTATCTAAGTAATCAGGATCGCATCATTTAATTCACATATGTGATTTATATGCTAAACAGAGGGTATTTGATATGATGTCTGAACTAAGAACATGGTGTTGAATATTGTGTATATGATGTCTAAACTATGCAATGCAAGACACCGTATGCATGATATGAGTAGTATAACCATGCCAAGTTAGAGCATACACCTCAGTGGGGGAATAGGACTGGTCATGTATCTCTGAATCCATCTCTGAGGAGCTATCGGGGCCCAACAAGAGATCTGCTTCGACAGGTAGCACTGTCTGCTCTGAAGGCCTTGTTTTCGCTCCCGATTTTTCCATCTCCCACCCAAATGGCTGATTCACAGGAAGTGTAGTTTAATGTACAAACATTGTCGATAAATGGAAATGTAATGAAGAAAAGGATGGGTAAGATATCATTCAAATATATGTTGCCTGGTTAAACAGGATGGCATTGCACATTTCACATATATTATGGCTAGCTAAAAGACATGAGACTGCATAATTCCCATATATGATATAGAAACTAAATAGGTGGCATTACAGAACATGTCTAAACTAAGAAGATGACATATATGATGTCAAAAGTAGGCACTGCAAGGCAACATATGCATGATATGACTAACATCATCATGCCAAGGTAGAGAAAACACCTTGGGGGTAAATAGGAGTAGTCAGGGGCGTCTGAATCCACCTTAGAACAGATATCTTCCTCTGGATTACAATCTGGAGAGGGGTGGGAGGGGTTTCCATTGAACCCACCATGGAGCGATGTCTACATGACATTGTATTGCCGCACAAAACTCTTCTCTTTTTCTCTACATGTTCGGCATGAATGTGTACAATATCTGACATGCAGACGAAAAAAATATGGTGAGATTATGTAAGGAGAGCATGCAGAAATTTAGAGTGATGGTAACAACCAGTGGATCGACGTTTTTCCGTTGAACCAAAATAGCCCTAATGGATCGACGTGAATGTATAGTAATAAGTGATGCAACAAGTGTACAACCTCTTTGTCGTAGCCGTGTCGACCTCAGCATCATTGGGCTGGTCGCTGAAGCAGTTGAGGCAGAGGTGGCTATCGGAGGTGTGGAGGAAGATCTGAGGAATCTGTAGACGGCGTCTAGGGCACTGCTCTGTTGTGATGGATCGTTCTGTCGTTGGAGCAGCTCTAGTGAGCCGTAAGACGTCAAGGCTAAAGCAACACAAGACAGACATCATCAATCTCAAGTGGGATTCTAATAGCATGTCCAATAGATGATGTAAAATGGATGTAAAATTAACATCACCAAAAACCACCTGACTACAACAGATGAGGTAAAAACTGTTGACTCTGAACTTAACTGTCGAAACTGAAATTTACTGTGGAATCTGAATGCTACTATCGAAACTAAACGCAATGGTTGCAGAGAGGCACTTGACATGTAGTTTAGGGAGGGCCTGTAGTTCATCTTCAACCTGCACCCCCCTGAGCTGCCAGCCACCACCGGCTGAACCGCCGGCCCCAGCGCCGCCTCGCTACCTCGAAACAACTCGCCACCGCCGCCCCGACCAGCCCTCTAGGCCCCCCCGCCCCGACCCTAAACCCTAAGATAGATAGTGGGGTACCTCTCCGGCGAGCGCTCGTCCCCGCTGCGGGTGGTTCTTCCTTAACTCCAGCGAGCCCCGCCAACCCCTAAAAATCGGCTGACCCAAAAGTCGACTCAGTCGACTGAAGTGTGGCTTAATCGGAGCAGAGCAGCAGCAGGAGCGAGGGGGAGAGCAGCAGCAGCAGTTGGGCGAGCGAGCGATCGAGCGAGAGCCGAAGCAGCAGCAGCAGCGCGAGAAGCGAGAGCCGGAGCAGCAGCAGCAGATCCGGCTGGTATGGACGCCGCCGCCGAAGGGGCCTCGCACTGGGGGAGAGCCTTCGTGGAGATGTCGCCCGCGGCGCTGGCTTCAAGGTAGCCGCTCCATGGGGGTGTGGGATGGAGCACCGTTGGCGCCGGGATGTCGAGTTAAGGAGAAGGTGTGATGCGATGAGTGTACAACCTCTTTGGTGGCGCCGAGTAGGCCTCGACTTTGTCCGAGGAGTCGGTGAGGATGCTGCGGTTCCGGTGGAGCAGGTTAAGGCGGCACTGTGGGGATGGAGCAGCCGCGATAGACGAGGCGATCATCGGAGCAGCTCCTTGGAGGCGGAGGACGGGGCGGCTGAACCGGCGGGACAGCGAGATGGACGACGGATCCTCATCTGGGGAGGTGTACGAGGGACGTCGAGCTGTTGCGGTGGACGACGTCGTTGGCGAAGAGGCTCCGGCTGGGCAGCGGTGACGTGGCGGACGGAGGAGGGTGGGGTTTCACGGCTGGAGCGGAGAGGTTATGGCGGCCTGGGATTTCGAATGGCGAAAAGGGGGCGATGGGAGGGGGTGAAGCATGACTTACGGACGCGCTTGTCCAAAATGTAGGGTGTGTTACAAATGTACCCCCCACCGATTTGAACTAGCGGCCCTTTCGGCTCATGGTTAGAAGGGGGATTTCGCGTGTCGTGATTTGGCAGCTGGAGGGAGTTTTCGCGCGCGTTGTAATTTCGGGATAGCAAGGCGCGGGTTGTGAAGGCGCCAGTTTTGGGAGCACGATATCTGAATTTTCGGGATATAACAAGACGCGGGTTGAATTTAGGGACACACCTAATGTGTAGTAATATTGTACTTGTACGTACCAAATCAATTCGCACTTCCCTCAACCAAAAAGAAAACGAAAAAATAAAACTATTCACACCACACAAAGAGAGAGTCTTGCCCCATTTTACTATACAAATGCTATTCAAAGCTACTCCCTCCTTCCATCTATATAGGGCCTAATGCGTTTTTCGATGCTAACTTTGACCAATTATTAGAGCAATGATATATGACATGCAACTTACACAAAGCACACCGTTAAATTCATCTGTGAAAGGTTATTTCAATGATATAATTTTCACATTGTGCATGTCATGTACTATTAATCTTGTCAATAGTCAAAGGCGGTCTTAAAAATCTCATTACGCCCTATACAGATGGAAGGAGGGAGTATGAATCCATGTTATGTCCGATTAAATTTTTTCGCTTGCTGTATAATGCATGTAACCTACTCATACCAACATTTTAGTGCATTCCAAATGTCTATACTACCGCTGCAATTCGAACTAAATTTGAATATGTTTCTCTATTTCAATAAAAATCTACAATCATGATTGTTACCAACTTCCATCATAGTTTCCTTGCTATCCGCCAGATATAAATCGGACGGCCTATAATGCAGGATGGCAGGCACACCATCATCAATAACTCCGTTTTTATAATAGTAGAGATAAAATATATTAAATGTAGTATAACATGTTCATAACCACACCATGTGTATCACCGTTATATATATTCACACATGCGTCTGTTTGAAACACTATGATAAATTCTTCAAATATCCGAATTAGCTTTTTATAATGATGTATATATGATCTCTATTCGTCTTTTACACCCACACAACCCTCTTATCTTTGTAGCTAGCGCTAACTTTCTCTTGTGCATGCACACGCCCGCATCCCTCTCACCCTACCTCAGCATTCTCTAGCTCCATCGCGCAAATTCGTCTTTTCACTTTAGGTCGTTCACCCACGGTGTGTGTAGGCCCCCCAGCTCCTTCTTTACGGCACATATCGATCGATATGCCTCTCTAGCCAGGTGTGCCTAGCACAAACACAAGCTTCCCCTCTTCTCTTGTCACCGTCCATGCCTCACTCCCACCACTCTTTTCATCGTTCTCGTACTCGCACACTCCTCCCCTCTCGATATAGTATGCCTCTCGTACCACCTCCTAATGCATCCCCCTCTCTCTATCCTTCTCCTCATGCCTCATTTGCTTCTAACACACACATGTATGTATACCGATAGATCTCCCAACATATACCTAGATCGACTTTAACTACCCCACCCCCCATTGATCGATGTACCTCACAAGTTATGTCTCTCCTTTCTCTAACAAAGGGCGATTGATCTTCCTATGTAGTTACATCTGCTTACCATAGCCACATCGTCCCGCCCTCATCATTCGTGCATGCCTCCTGACCCGTCTCTCACACGCACATGCACAGACAACAAGCAGCCATATCCTCTCTTATTGATATTGCGGGCGTGCCCTCCGTTTTCCTAGCAAGCCTATCCCACCATTTGTTAGAAGCAACTCCAGTACCACCCCCTCCAACACTCTAGCTCTGTCTCTCTCCCAACCTTATTCCTCTCCTGCACATATGCATGGATGCCGATTGATCTCCCTTAATACAAGAGGTAGATCGATCTCCTTAATACATGAGGTAGGCCTCTCTCCTCCTCACACATATACTAGCCATTTTACCTCTATAGTTAATTGGGCCTCCCTCTTCCCCCACCACACACCGATAATCAAGCGCTGCAGGTAGGTATCCATGCCACAGAGACAAACTGCACATGTCCCATCTCACGTTCCAGTAAGCCAGCCACTCTATATCTTTGACGTGGGCACACACAAATTCGATGGCACTCTTTATCGATCGCGCACGCACACACACACACACATCATCCCTCTCTTCGATTCTATGGACACCTCAAGCCGATGATACCTCCACTCTCTTCTCGTGGATCTCCCCCTCTATATATATACATATGTTATATCCAAGACTCTATTTCACACACATTGCATCTGTTACATTTTTTTGATTGACCCCCCCCCCCAAAAAACTCTCAAGAACCCACACACTATATCTCTCTAGGTTTGTATCTCTCTCATACAACCCCACGTAGGTGGTGTACGTATACAAGAAGAGAATAGGTGCACCGTGCACGTACTCACGCTTCGTGCCCAGCCACACCGGCGCAGATACATGGTGGAGCTCATTTCTTTACGAAATGGCAGACCACGTGCTAATTTGAACGCCTGTAGCAGTTGTTTACCTAGGGAGGTCGTGTACCACGCGTGCACGAAATAAAGTTCGACTTGACGCGTTGACGCGTTATTTTTAAATAAAGTTATAGCGCTCAATGGCACGTACACAGAATATAAAACGATTTTTATGGAGAAAAAGATAGTCCGCTCACTATATACAATGGAGCCTGCCTGCCTAGTTTGTCGCTCTTCAGAGTATCTCACACAAGGCTGCGGTGGCCTCTCTCTCTCTCATCGTTGGTCACTAATCCGGCCGCATCCCGTCCGCCTGGGGAAAGGGAGTGCGGTGGCCTCTCTCTCTCTCTCAGCGTTGGTCACTGATCCGGCCACATCCCGTCCGCCGGGGGAGAAGGGAGAAAGTGCATTGTTTCTCTGTTCGACGGTGCCGAGGCAGCACGTCCCGATCTGTGGTACACACCGTTCTCTCTGACCAAGCTCCGGCGCGGCAGGGCCTACACCACCTGCTCGAAGATTCTGCCCCCGGCGCTCACCTAGTTACATCCCGACGACCTCCAGTTATCCCCTCCGGCCTTGCTCCACTGCCCATCTTCCCGTGTCGCTGCATGTGGATCTTCCATAGTTCTTTGCCCAAAACGTAGCTCATCCGGCGTACTTTCCATATTGCATTCTCGTCCTCACACCGTTTTAGACAAACACAACCGTGTTGTTATCTTCCCTTAGGACAAGGAATATGCTTCTTTTTTGTCGTCGCATGTGTCATCAACTGTTGTTTGCCAGTAATTGTTTCCTTTCTACCTCTTTTTTGCAAACAGGGCTATCCATTTCACCTCGTTGCTATTGTGACCTTTTGGTGAACTGCACAAATCACTTTTTTCTTAAGAGTGTTTTGTGCAGTTGTACTAAAATGTCACACGGGCAACGTCTCTACATTTCAGTGTGACTGCACAATGGGAGAGTAGTTTTGCTCTATCCTCATCATCCAACTCCGAGCCTAATCTTCTCCAACTAGTTAGTCTTAAGAGAGACTGCAAAGGTGACCGGCTTCTATTTGTGTGTTTATTGTTTCATCGGCAGTCCTCTATTATCGTAATCACACTTAATATCTTTGGAATAGGGATGCTCAGCTCTATTTTAGTGGAACTGCACAAAATGATCGAAATGTTGCATGCTCCAGACAGCTACGTTGTTTCCCAACAAGCCTTGTTGATTTAGACAGAGCTGGGGGGACATTGCTGCCAATGAAAGCATGGATCAATTTTAATTTAACACCTTCTCACAACTCTGTCTTCAGTTGTGATGTAATTATTAGCTCTGATCTGCTAATAATTGACATGCATTAGCAAGGAAGTTAGTTTTTTATTGTTTCTGAAAGAGCATCGATGGCAAGACACGCGAAACAAAAGCTGAAAGCTCACACCATTGTACAATTTCATGTCGCTGGAAAATTATTTGTATAGTACGTCAATTATGTAAACAAATGATGGAAACTTGATAGCATTGCCAGAAGCCTCTTCATCATCCGGGTCCATGTGCCATGCACAAAATTATACTCCTTCGTTCCTAAATATTTGTCTTTTTACAAATTTCAAACGGGCATATTTTAGAGTGTAGATTCACTCATTTTGCTTCGTATGTGTACTCCCTCCGTTCCTAAATATTATATTCGTCTTTCTAGAGATTTCAACAAGTGACTACATACGGAGCAAAATGAGTGAATCTACACTCTAAAATATGTCTATATACATCAGTATGTGCCAGTCCATTTGAAATCTCTAAAAAGACAAATATTTGAGTAGTCACTCATTGAAATCTCTAGAAAGACAAATACTCCGGAGTATATTTAAGAACTGAGGGGGTAGTGCACAACCGCATGGGAGACTCAGTCCGGTCGTTGCGCCGCATTAATAGTGAGTAATGAGCAGTCAAATCATAAGCCCCACCTTTCCCACTGTAAGTTGCTCTGAAGAAGCAACCATCAATACGCTCTTCTTTGAATCCGCTCATACTACTCCATCCGTCACTGTTTATACAGCGTGCTTCAGAAAAAAGAAAAAAATCTGTGGGACCAAGGCAACTAGCGATCGGCCTGAAAAATAGGATTGGTAGTTATAGCACGACGTCTATTACTAGAGGGAATAATGCGTACACACATGCATGCAGTGCTTCCACCCCGGGTACACACATGCATGCACTTACTCCACTCCGTAGTTGTACAATACATGGAGAGAAAATTGTGGACTTGAGTGCGGTTACCACGCCCTAATTAATTGAGCATTAAACCAAACGCGTCTAAAGTCTCTCTAGTGGTGGAAATGCATTGAGAGAAATGCATCATAATGAAGCGCGCCCTGTAAACTGTGACGGAGGGAGGAGTAGTATGAAGGTGCAAAACCAAGTACGCGTATGGCCAGTCGGTCAACGCACCTCCTCTTGGCATATCATTGCCATGTGGGACAGGAGTGTGAGCAAACCGATCTCAATTGACGGCAAAGAGCCAACCCACCGTTCCTTGAGAGAGACGAGGAGCGAGAACACACAGACGGGCTCGCACGGAGGCCAAGATATATTCGAGCATGGTTGGTTGATCGATATCATTCATTACATGTTGGGCTGCCGTTTTCTGCCCTTCTCCGGAATAAACGTGTACTTTATCAGAGAACAGACGCTCCACCATGCGGTTCTAGTAGTAGTACTACTCGTACTACTGCGCTTGGCTCTTCACCTCTTCATTAAGTCGAACAATGATGGTACTCTGCATGTTGGGTACTACAGTGTATGCCTCTGACAATCTGATACCGAATGGACTGATGCATGTCCATCGAGGGTAGGTTGCATTAGTCAAAAGGTGTAAGCGAGCTAAACCTTGTCCTACAAGCTTCTCCTCGTTCTGCGAGTTGATGGGACACACCAAAAAGTAGTGCTAGTCCATACTCCCTCCTTTCTAGTTAATATGGCTTAATTTTTTTGTGGGTAAATGAGAGAGCTTTATTCATATATAATCATTCTTAGGACGATCAGCCAAGACACTGGTCACTAGGAAGCGAGGTACCCCACAAAAAAGAAGTACAAAGCGAGGTGTTTCATCAAGCCAGCTCTCGGCCACATTCAAAGTGCAGCAAGAACAGTTCGCACGAAGATGCGCCGCAAGGCTTGCTGACCTGTTTACATGCTGAATAACAAAAAAAGAGGAAATATACTGAGCGCTACTATTTGTAACAGGATATGATCCAGAATTAAGCGAGAATTGTGGCGAGTGTTCCATGCAATCAACTTCCATTATCACATGCGAGAACCCTCAAAGAGAACCAAATGTGTTGAAGATTGCTTTTATCACGTTTTAAAATTATAATAAGAGTGCAGACGCTCGTCCATCCGGTTCCTAGTACTTAGTACTAGTATAGCACGTACCTTTATAGACTATAGTAGTAGTACTAGTAAACTTTGCGCTTGGTTGTTCGCCTATTCGGGAAGTCGAACAATAATAGCACTAGTAGTATAGTGTATGCTTCTGGCAATCTGACACCGAATTAACTGCTGCAGGTCCACCGCCTGAGCGAGGGAGAGCTTGCATTAGTCAAAAGTTTCTCGTTGTCCTGCGAGCCACCGCGCGCAAGCTTCTCCCATCCTACAACCTTCTCCTCGTTCGGCAAGTTGACGTGACACAGCAAAGTAATGCTAGTCCATACTGCCTCCTCTCCGATTAATATGGCTTAATTTCAAACGAGACAAATACACTGTCTGTCATTGTATATTTGTAAAAAACGGTCAGTGGACTTCATAATACGCTCATTGCGCTCAATATATATATTTTCCGGTGTTTATACGGTCACTAGCTCACCTTGACTGAGTATGTGTGTGCATGCACGTGTAGGTTGAGCACTTGAGCGCGACCGTGTGTGTTCCATCGTGTGCTCGGACATGCATGCATTAGGGCGTCGCGCGCGTGTTTGCGTTCATGTGTACGTGTGACTGTTGCATACACGTAGGGGGACTACATGTAGGGGACACTAAGGAGCAGTCCAATCACACAGTAAGTTAGTCAGAAGAAGCAACCATCATTTCACTCTTGAATGACACGTACGCAATATAAAATGGTTGATATGGAGAGAAAAAGAAAACCACTATATATACACTAGTAGGAGCCTAAGCTACAAGCTTGCTTGCTTAAGTTGCTGTCTTCACAAGCATAGAACGATGGGCCTGATCCTGCAGCTGGGGGAAGGGAACAATGTTCTGCGTAGACGCGGTCGACATCGGCGAGGGAGAAAACCCACAGTCGGTGCATCCCAGTCGGGGGTCACCGCGGTATGGGCCGATGCCGCGTCCCAACCGCCTTTCTAGCTACAGCCCAACGTCCCAGGTAGTCCATCTTCCTTTTGGAGCCGGCTTGCTCCACTGCCGTAGCTCCATCTCCATGTCGATCTTTCTCTACATCTACCGGCTTCTACTTGTGATGAGTTTATGTCTCATGAACTAGTGCCAATACTATTATTCTAATCACACTTCTTCAATATATTTGCCATCAGGGATGCTCAGGTTGATTTTAGTGGAACTGCGCAAAAGCATCGTATGATCCGAGGGTGCCACCCATCTTTCCTTCGACAGGTTCTACCTGGCCAGGAAATTAAATCATGTTTAGGGTTTAGGGTTTAAGTCATAGTGACCCTATCAGTAGTTTTTCCTTCGTACACGCTCTCACAACTTTTTTCTTTAGTTGTGAAGTAAATATTGGCTAGGATCTGTGAATCATTGAGATGCATCAGCATGCGTTTTAGTTTTCCTTTGTATTTGATGGAATGTTGTAACGGGGCAACCTTGGAATAGGAATGAAAATGGAGTGGAAAGTTTCTGTTTTTCCAGAGAAAAAATGGAAATGGAGAGAAACCAACATTTCGTTTTGTTGGATCGCGCCATCGAGCAAAACCAACGTTTAAATCACGTCTATCATGTTCGTGTTTCACCCTCCTCCATGGCTCGACCCCACACGGTCGCTCGGCATGCCACTCACCGCAAACCGAGTATATGATAACTTTCCCGCCTGCTTGTCGATGGATCGCGCCATGGAGTACTAGCACTACTGGAAGAGATTGACGAGTTGGGGGAGGACAGCTAGCTGTATCACGGACTCCCAAGAACTTTTTACATGCATGTTGTAGCCGGCTATTGAGACCTTTGAACGCGGAGCAGCCGCGTGCACCCGGAAGCGGCGCAGGCGACGCTCTCTCGGCTGACGCGCCGCTTCAATGCCGGCGCCAGTGAGAGGTCGCGTCCGCTCTGGCCGGGCGTGAATGCGGCACTGACCGTTTCGGGCGGGAAGCACGCGCTGGTGATGAAGAGGGTTCGGGTTGGTCAGGACCGGCCGTGGCAGCGGTCCGGACGTGCGCAAACAAGAGATGATGTATGTTAATATTGCTGCGTATATAATTAACAACGTAAATAATGTGCCAGTTGGACAAATATGATTGGAGATGGAGATGGAAATGGAATTTTACGTAAACACGGATATGCCTGTCTATGTCTATGTGTGTGTGCGCGACGACTCTCGCGACCTGGAAGCGGGGGCGTGTTTTTGATCGAGTTTTCTTTCTTGGTACGTTAGAAAATCAGTTTGTCTAATTCACACCTTGATGTTATTTCAGGATATCACATCTAAGCTCCCACAAGTATATAATATAGCAACAAGAAACAAAAAAACTAGGAAAAAATAGACCACAAACAGAGTGGACATCAACTTAGATGTGACATAACTATGTCACATCTAGATGTGTCCTAGACAGACCCTTAAAAATGTGTCCGCTAGTTTTCATTTCTTTTTTTCTGGGAACGCGCGTATTCTATTTCAAACCACTCCTATGGAGAGATTTTTTTACTCCATTATAGCCTCTTGTTTGATAGAGTTTCTCGCGTCTCGCTCTCTCACGCTCTCCATATCAAAACAAGATGACAATGTCCAATCTATCTCTCTCCTCACCGGTGGTCACAGATCCGGCCGAATCCCGTCTGATGCGGGAGGTGAGGAGGTGCAGCATTGACGTTGTCGTCATCGGCGACGGAGGAAGCCGATGCGCACCGTCCTCTTGGAGCCGGCGTTGGCACGGACAAAGATCCTCCGCGCCCTTGTTCGCTGCCGTCGTGTGGGCAGATCCTACCCGCCTGCCTAAACGACATCTTGCCCACCTGAGGTATAACTTCGTATACTGGTCCATCTCCCCAGGTCGCTGCGTGCAGGTTTTCTTCTATGCGACTACTCCCTAGCTCTCCTTGCATAGTAGCTAGGGTTTGTCGGCTGGTCCAACATCACCTACTAGTACTATTATAGAGGAAATGCCACTCGAAAAGTTGTCTTGATTTATGCCTTGGTGGAGGTATACATGTTGTTTCGACAAAAAGTACATGGTGGCTGTGCGGTCATTTTCCATATGGTGGTACTACTATCACTGGTTAAATGAAGAAATGCTTTTTTTCTCGGGTATCCTGGTTTAGTTCCCATCAAGATAATTATGATTCTTCTGTTTGTTGGTGTACTTTTCATTAATTCTTATTGACAATTGAGATGTCGTTGCTAACCCTTTTTTATATTTTTGGAAACAGCGATGCGTGTCTCCATACCCGGGCATGTCTTCCTCAATTTTAGTGGAACTGCACAAAATTGGATGGCCATTGTTGTTCTGCCTCACTGTCCTCTGCCATGTGGTTCTTCCTTCCTCGAGCTTGATTACTGAGAAAAAATAGACCACAGTGAGGATTTGTCGAACTTCATAGGTGCCTCACCCAAACTTGATGCCAAATGGATGATGCATCACCACAATGACCTATCGATGCTCATGGTTGCGCCTCATGGTTGCATCGGCTGGTGAAGCTGATCAATTTTCAATGAAAAACAAGTTGTCTTCCATCTATGCTCTTTGCTTGTTACGCACAAAGATGATATCCTTCGTCAGTTCACCTTGGTTGCGTTGGAGACGCAGTCGTCTTTCATGTTGGTGCAATTTTATCACACAATTGGCTATGAACCAAATGTTTCCTCGAAGAAGGATCGACGTTGGTACTAAGAGCATAAGTATTGTATTGATTTCTAAGCCTTCTCACAACTTTGTCTCCAGCTCCCCTGTAATTCTATTTGTCCATCTATTAACTTTGATTTAAAAAATGGTGTGGACTAAAAACCCGGATGGACGTAGTAGCCCTCCATTTTTATTTACTCCTCATATTAGATTTGACTGAAGTCAAACTTTGTAATACTCTCAAACCTTTCCGATAATTGAAATTAAAATTCTTTATTTGTACACACTCTCACACGTTTTTGATAATTTGGCGCATGTGTGGTTGTTCACTTAAGGGAGGGTAGTGTACCACACGTGAAGGACAGGAAGTGCGACCAGGACGCGTGGGCGTGGATCGTTAGTTCATCGGCAGTAGTACTAGTTTTCTTCACTATACATTAAATAAAGAGTTTCGTTTCGTACTTACACAATTTAAAACGATTGTTATGGAGAGAATAAGAAAACCACTCCACTATATATTAGTCGTATACACGAGAGTACTATATGGACGTAGCATCATTGACTTAGTGCACCTGCCTTTGGATTTATGACAGGTGGGACCAAGATGTGGCTGGCTCACCTATCATACAACCAAAAGCAGGTGCAGTGAAGGCACCGGAGCTCAGTCCGTACTACAGTAGTATATATATAAGCGGGAGCCTCAGCTCTTGTTCGCTAGGGTTTGCACTCTCCACACGCTCGCAGCACTACATATATGTTACACGCTGGAGCCTCAGCGTTTATTTGCTAGGGTTTGCTATATTCACAGTCTCTCACCCTCTCTTCACCAGATCTAAACAAGACTGCGTTGGCCTCTTGTCTCTCTCTCCCCCCTCACAGCTGGTGAAGGAGGCGTCCGTATCCTGTTGCATCGGGAAGGGGAGGAGGTGCAGCGTTCACTCTATCGCCTTCGGCGAGGGAGGCAATCCACTACCGGTTGCGCTGTTCTCTTTCACCCAGTGCCTATGCGGGAGGGCCACCGACCCCTTCTTCCTCGCTGCCGTACGTAGTGTGGGTAGATCCGGCCTCCCACCGCACGCCTTGCCACATCCCGATGACCCTAAGGTATAAGTTTCTTTGAAACCGTTGTTGCTCTAGCTGCATGTGGATCTTTTTCGATCTATAGTCGAATCTAGGTCTTGGTTCAAAGAGGAAAGAAGGGTGCGGTGGGCTGGAGCAAGAATCTAGGACGTGGTTCAATGAGGAAAGGAGGGGCAGAAAGTAGTATAGACTGGCTATCCAGCCGCTTTGTAGGTCGAAAAGGGAAAAAGGGGGTAACCTAGTACACACATCTGTAAGCAACCGATCTCTTTGTTGAAAAGGGAAAGAAACTCGGGGGGGGTCGGGTAGTTTGTGCAGGACTAGATTTGCTGCCCTCACATAGGAAGAAGGTTCAAAGAGAAAAATATGGGACCGACGCATATATGCTGCTTGGCTACATACTCTGCATCACCCATTTATACATGTGGATGCACATGGTGCTGGCATGTCCCATACAGCTATTTTGCTATTGTTAATCTAAGAATGTCGCTAGAAAATTGAAGCAATGCCACTATTAAAAGTAAATTACATTTTTTAATGAATGTTGTTTCAAGAGAATGTCTCTATTAATATGAATCAATGCAACAGTTTTAGAAATGCTACTGTCCTACTTTGCTTTCCATCCAAGATAAGTTAGATGCTTCTTTTTGTCACTGTTTGTTTCATCCTCCTTTATCGGCAAGTAATTGTTTCCTTTTTTGCCTCTGTTAAAACAGGGGTATCGATTCAACTTGTTGCTATTGCGACATTTTGCTTCGCTACTCGGAACACTTATGTTTTAAGAGTGTTTTGTGCAGTTCAACTTGAATGTCACACCGGTGACTTTCCATAATTTTGGTGGAACTGCACAAAAGGAGATCGAGATTTGTTTCCAGTCTTCATGGCGAGTTGTTTCAAATCTTGGTCTCAACCATATGATGTGCAGTGTGCTTTGAGATGTTGTGCTACTCGTTTTGGTACTGTTTTAAATAAATGTTGAATTGAAGCTATTGTATTGCAGTCTTTTCCCATTAAGTAGTGAACAAAAATGGGACCAACCCAGACATGATGCTTGTTGCTTTGTTACAACAAATTCAGCATCACCACCTTTATAAGCCAGTAATTGATGCCACTCTTAGAATTAACTACTGAATCTTATTTCAAAACTGCAACACTTGTTAGGGATTGGCGGGATTACCATTTTTGTGGCCGCATGTTTCATCCTCCTTTATTAGCCAGTAATTGATTCCTTTTTTGCCTCTGTTTAAACAGGGATATATATTCAACTTGTTGCTATTGCGACATTTTTCTTCGCTACGCGAAACACTTTGCTTGATTTCAGTCCAACTGCACAAAACGAGATTGGATTTCCTATTCGTGTTGGCAGATTCATATTTTATCTTGTCCGTCTCATGAAAGGTCAGTACAGGCCTTCATCCACATGATTGTGCAGTGTGCTTTGAGATGTTGTGCTACTTGTATTGGTACCGTTTTAAATAAATATTGAATTGAAGCTATTGTATTGCTGTCTTTTCCCATTAAGTATTGAACAAAAATGGGACCAACCCAGACATGATGCTTGTTGCTTTGTTACAACAAACTCTGCATCACCCCCTTTATAAGTAGATGGAAGCACATACTGTTGTTGCGCCCACTCTCCCCTGGAACTGTTTATGCTTTTCGTTAATCTAATGCCGCTGGTAAAATTAAGCAATGCCACTCTCAGAATTAATTAACTATTGAATCTTAGTTCAAAACTACAACACTTGTTAGGAATGGTACTATCCTGCTTTGTAGTTCTTTCTACATGTTTAACCAAGGTATTGTTAAGATAATGTCTGTGTTAAAATGAATTAGTTGCATTGTTTTAGGAATGGTACTTTTCTGCTTTGTCGTTCTTCATACATGTTGAAACAAGGCATTGTGAAGGTAATGTCTCAGTCAATATGAATGAATCACACTGATGGAGAATTGCTACTCTCCTGCTTTGTTTCCCATTAAGATAAAGTAGATCAGCAGATGCTTTTCTCTGGGAGTACAAGTCATCAACCCTTATTTCTCAGTAATTGTTTCCCTTATACCTATTGTTTCTTACAGGGATATCAAAATTAAAGCTCGGTTTTATTCCGACTTCGATTTTAGTTGAACTGCACAAAAGGATCCAATGTGTAAGGCAAACTGCTGCATTACTGGGTCCAGTTGGTCGTTCCACTTTGCAGAAAGAAGTAGTCACTGTTTGTGCTACATTACAGAAGGAATGACTGAGAAGCTTTACAGAGTATTATTAGACACCGGTGACATGACTTGTCTGCAGAGACCATTGGCAATTTAACAACACGTGGAGTACCCTGGGCAAAAAGTGCCCGAACAAGTACAAGAAGCTACGACAGGACTCCACGATCATAGGCATTACATATTTTGAATGGGAAAAGCTTGTCAAAGTTTAATCATTGATGTTAGCAAGAAGATGTTAGTTTAATATATTGGAATTGGAAAACCTTGTCAAAATTTGCTCATTGATGTTAGCCAGAAGACATGCATTTGATATTTTTGAGTGGGACGCCCTTGTTGTGAGTAGCGTCGAGTGTTTTTTTCCTATTCATGTGTTCAGTTTAGAAGTAAATAGTTACTGTGCTGAGATATTCCCGTGTTAAGAGTTTGTTCTGAATATTGCCTATGTAATGCCAGGCCTTGTGTTTGATTGCAAAGTTGAGCTTGGAATGTTGTGGCATGCGGCATCACAAGCTGTTCATCGTGCCTCCTGAGAAGAATGCTTCGTATTGTTTTGCATGTCGATCTAATGCCAGTGATTTTCTTGTTAAGAAGATCATCCTCTTCTGTTGTTTCCGTGCTTAAGAAGTTCATCGTGTGATGTTTCATTCATAGCCTATACGACAAGTCGGGTAGGTTAGACGTGAAACCATATGATCTTCCGACCAACTCACGATATTAGGCCGTGATTGGAACGCCGTTTTCCAACCAAAACCGCTTGTAAAACTGACACTTGTAAATTAAAGCAGATGGTCTCAGGCGAAGGCGCTTGGTTGGTCGATTTCGACTAGTAAAATATCGGAAGTACTTCACACACGATAAAAATGTTGAACGACACTCGGACGATTGCTAATCCAGCTGTTAGCTTATGTTTCAGCCTTCGCCATGGATGGCACGATACACACGTCGTGCATGTATCGTCTGGTAATGTCGTCCATATAGCAGTGCTCGTAAAATATACACTGGTCTCTCAAATTACACGCATAACCCGCTGGTTTTACTTACAGACCTCGGGCCCTAGGTTTCATTATGCCTGTATTTTACGCGTTGTTTCTGATGACGAGTAAATTACACTTGTATGTTAATACAGGTTTGAAATAAACCAGAGCTCCCAAGCGCGGCCTTACCGTTTCATGCCGTCTCAGTTTCTTGAAGGTGCTCATAGGTGTCCGATGATCCTAGCTTCCTGAATGAGCAGCGGGCGCTGTATCACACTATCCGTAGGGCCCGCGAGGCCCTCTCCATTGTCCTTCGAGTTGTTGCGCTCGCCGTGACGCCGAGAATTGTTAACATCGTCAACGAACATGAGGATTCAGGAGATGACTTTATTTTGACTGGATGACACTAGGCTCCCACTAGGGCCATAGCCGTACATACGCAAGTGCCTCATTATTATGTACAACTATTTTTTTTCTTTCTCCTGGTTTCCTGACATGACGGTCCCACACCATTGTGAACCTATGTAGTCAATATAAACAAGAGAATTGCACAAGGTGCGGCCGACAGCTGGGACCAAGCAACTCGAGCAGTATTTGTGTTTTTGAGGCGTGAGCAGTGCAGAGTTTTTCTTGGCGATGATTTCGTTGTTGTTCAGAGGAGAGCAGTTGCAGAGGAGAGCAGGGTATTAACTAGGCGGGTTGTGGCCCGTCTAGCCCAGGTCAGATATCCAGCCCAGACACTAATTTTTTCAAGATGAAAATGGCTAGCCCAGCTATACGTCTTCTTGAGGTATACGCAGGCAAGGTCAACTTGTTATTTTCCGCCCCGCTAGGCTGCAAATCTTTCCTAGGAGGGATGCATTAGGCTTAACAGGAAAATGGGCTTAAAAAATAATAAATCAGATGTAATTATAAAACTGGGCAGTAACTATAAAAAAATGCACCAAACATGAAATTAGTTTATAAAATATTATTTATGGATTTTGAAAATCTTAAATTTTCATTGTTGCGCGCGCAATGTTTCGTTGGATTTTTACATCATACAAATTTATATTTAATCTGACTAGAAATTTCGGGATAAAAATATTTTGGATCCATTAAAATGTGGGAAATTTTATTGAATTATGTGTTCAACGGTTGGTTGAAATTATTAATCGTTGTCCTACCTAGAAAATGGGTTGTACTTTTAACAAACTGTAAATGGGCTGTTGTAAATTCCATTAGAATTCAAAAATGGGTTGTACATTCTTACAAAACGCAAATGGGCTATAAGTTCTCTGCCACACACTTGTGGGCCTACTAAGTGACGCGTCCCCTAAAAAATATAAATGACGCGTATGCAAGGCTTTGTCAACTTATTATAGTCAACACATGGCTCTAGCAGCAGTGGCCGTTGGATGTCTATCCAACGGATGTCGTGCTGCTTCTTCAATCTCGGATATTCTTAGCTTCGGCCGCCCAAAAAATGATTCCTCCCCCTGACATCTGGGGCACACCGTTTCAGAGGCTGACATGTGGGCCTACTAAGTTGGAGCATACCAAGGGCTTTGTCAACTTAGTCAATATAAACGATTCTAGCTTTAGTGACCGTACAATGTCCATCCAACGACCGTAGTGCTTCTTCAACCTCTGGTCTTCTTGGTCCAGCTACCCAAAGCAGAGCCGGTCATGTCAACTGCTCCTGCCTCCCATGGCCGGCTATGCTGCCGCGGAGGCCTCACCGCCCCCATACTACTCCCACCGCTGGCTAGGCCATCCCTCCACTCACCCACACCCCCTGTTATTCTGCGGCGATGGCAGCCTCACACCACAGCCGAACTAGTGAACGCTCGTACTCCTCTCCGCGTGGGCATCCACTGCCGCGTCTTGCCCAGCTCTGCGTCGTCCCCTTCCTAGGCCTCGCCGTCATCCCCGCTGTGGTGTTCTCGGCGCGGCGTGGTCAATGTGGTCACCGGCCGACTTACATCGGAAGAGTATTGTACGTGGAGAGGCTGACAGCTGGGTCCACGGCAGCCGCAAGGAAGTGCCTCCTTATTACGCAGAAAATAATTATTCCTCCACCTGACAGTGGGGACCCGCCGGACAGGCCACCAGTATTTTGCAAAAAAAATTGTTTCCCCCTGATTGCTGGGACCCACCGGACGGGCCACCGTATTTCACGAAAAAAATGTTCCCCCTGTTGTCAGCTCGGACCCACCGGAAGTGCCTCCTTATTACGCACAAAAAATGAATACTCCCCCGGCTAGCTGGGACGCACCTTTGTGGGACGCTGACTTGTGGGCCCACTAAGTTGACGGGGATGAAGGGCTTTGTCAACTTAGTCAATATGAACGATTCTAGCTCAAGTGACCGTACGATGTCCATCCAACGGCCGTAGTGCTTCTTCAACCTCTGGTGTTCTTGCTCCAGCCGCCCAAAGCAGCGCCGGTCGTGCCGCATGCTCCTGCCTCCCGTGGCTGGCTGTGCTGCCGCAGAGGCCTCACCGCCCCTACTATTCCCACCGCTGGCCAGGCCCTGTGGCGACGGTAGCCTCACACCACAGTCGAACCAGTGAACCCTCATACTCCTCTCCGCACGGGCTTCCACTGCTGCGTCTTCCCCGGCTCCGCGTCGTCCCCTTCCTAGGCCTCGCCGTCGTCCACCGCCGTGGTGTTCTCCGCGCGCCGTGGTCAACGTGGTCAAGGAACGACTTCCATCGGAAGAGTACTATACATGGAGAGGCTGACAGCTGGGTCCACGGCCACAACCCAGTTTTTTTGTGTTTTGCCAAGTAAGTCGCTTTGTCAGGCCTGTTGGGCTGCAAATCTTTCAAGACGAGGAGAGCTTTCATTCGGCTGGCCGAGAAAATGGCCCATCAGTAATGAGAAATGGGCTGTACATTTTTAAAACACACCAAACCGGCAATTAGTTTCAAATATCTTTTTTTCATTTCAAGATTTTAAATTACATTAATTTTTATGCGTGGAGAATTTGTTGGATTTTATATTGATATACATTTATTTTTAAAATCAGTTTGAATGTGAGTCGAAATTTCGGGATTAAAAACAGTTCGGACCGCACCGAAATATGCAAAATTTCATATAATTTTTAACCGTGGCCACAATATGCGCTCTAATGCTAACAAAAAGAATATGGGCTCCAAAAAAACCTTAAGAATTAGCAAATGGGCTGTAAATTATTAGAAATAATGGCAGATGGGCTGTATGCTGTTTGCCACAGATTTGAGGCTTCCCTAAAAAAGGTTGACACACAAGCACTGACTGTTGGATGTCCATCCAACGGCCGTCGTGCTTCTTCAATCTCTGCTCTTCTTGCTCCAGCCGCTCAAACAAGCGCCGGCGGGACTACCTGCTCCCTCCTCCCCGCGGCCGGCTATGCTGCCGTGCAGGCCTCATCGCCCCACCGTACTCCCATCACTGGCCTAGCCATCCCTCTACTCAACCACACCTGCTGTTATTCTCCGGCGATGGCAGACGAACCAGTAAACCCTCGTACAGTCGTACTCCCCTCCGCGTGGGAAACAACTATCGAGTCTCCCCTGCCTCCGTGTCGTCCCCTTCCTAGGCCTCGCTGTCATCCACCGTCGTGGTGCTCTCGGCGCAGCGTGGTCAATGTGGTCAATGACCGACTTACATCGGAAGAGTACTGTGCGTGGAGACGCTGATAGCTGGGTCCACGGCCGCAGCAAGGAAGTGCCTCCTTATTACGCGCAAAATAATTATTCCTTCACCTGACAGTAGGGACCCACCGGACGGGCCACCATATTTCGTGAGAAAAACGTTTCCCCCCTGACTGCTGGGACCCACTAGCTACACCTTCGCACGCTAGGAAGTGCGTCTGGGCAAAAAAAACAAAATGATTCGCCCCCCTAACTGCTGGGACCCACTAGCTACATCTTCGCACGCAAGGAAGTGCCTGACAGTCGGGACTAAGGATGGCAATTTTACCTGTGGACATGGATACCTATGGATATCCTACCCGAATGGATAGGGTTTTGATATGCTTTTGAGTCCATGGGCGGCGCCCAAACCCGACCCGATTACTCGTGGGTAGGGCATGGATATAATCTTGTACCCATGGGTATACCCAAACCCGATCCGATAGTATGACTTAATTGGCAAAAATCTGCTATCCCTACCCCACAGTAACTTGTCCCTCTGCAATTTTACACTTTTTTAATCCAAAACATGCAAAAGAAATTGCATAATCCCTGTCATAACTTTTATTAGTTGACATTTAATCCCCTCCGCAACATACTACAACGCTCCTTATTTTTATCTCCATGTTGAATGACTCGTCATTCTCATCTATCAGAAAAATACTAAATGATCTTAGGTTGTTAGTGGACGTCGATTTACCATAAGTTGATGTTTACCATAAATGAGGCCTAGCCTGCCACGAGGTGAAGAATGGAAGAGCTTATGTTAACATTGTATTATTTCTTATTTATATGTCTCGAGAGGACCCAAGTGGATATCCATCGGGTTTGGACATGGATACAATTTTTCACCCATGGATTTTTTTTCATGGGTGGGCAACGACTGTCTTCATGGATATGGATATGGATTTGATAATGTTCAACCCGATCCAAACCCGACCCATTGCCATCCTTAGTCGGGACCCACCTGGTCAAAGCATACGTAGCATTGTCATTCTGGTCGTGAACGTGTACGTACATATATACTGGTGTATGTAGAGGCGCGCACATGTCGTAGTAGAGGCGCGCACATAGCATGTACATGTACGTACAACGGCCAGGGTGCAAGAAAGAAAATATGGACACGTATGTGTACATACGGGCGGGGTCTCGAACGCCTACTTGCGCATATGTACGGCGAGGGCTCGTTGACATGGCTGGGTCGGAACGGAGAAAAAGTGTCGTCGTCGTGTTCATGGGTAGGCAACGAAATGCGTCGTGTTCATGGGGAGGCAACGGAATGCATAGTGTTCATGGGGAGGCAACGGAATGCGTCGTGTTCATCGGGAGGCAACAGAACGCGTGGGAGCCAACCGGCTGGGTCGGAACGGAATGCGTGGTCGTGTTCATCGGGAGGGCTTGGACGGAACAGGCGATGGAAACAAAGCCCGGCGTACCGCAGAACGGAGGAAACGACCTTGTGTTTGACCGGCCACGTTCAAAACGGGATCACGTTCATCGGGAGGGGTCTGGCGTACTGCAAAACGGACGAAACGGACCTCCTACGGTCGAAACGAGGGTCCTGTTGATCGGGAGGGGTGTGGCATACCGCAAAACGGACGAAACGGACCTCCTACGGTCGAAACGGGGGTCCTGTTCATCGGGAGGGGTGTGGCGTACCGCAAAACGGACGAAACGGACCTCCTACGATCGAAACGGGGGTCCTGTTCATCGCGAGGGGTGTGGCGTACTGCAAAACGGGACTCCACGGGATACTGTTCATCTCCACCGTCGACCTCCTCCAGCCTCCACGGGCTCCTGTTCATCCAGTCTCCACCGCGCGCTACTCCACCGGCTACTGTTCAACCACCCCTCCATCGTCTACTGTTCATCCAGCCCTCCACACCACGGGGCCCTGTTCAACCACCCCTCCACGGGCACCCCTCCACCGTCTACTGTTCATCCAGCCACTACTAGGAAAAGGGCTATAGATGAAATGGACACTAATGGCGCACCTGACATGTGGTGCGCCACTACTATATAGCAGTGGCGCACCATGTGCAGGTGCGCCATTAGTGTGGAAGACACTAATGGCGCACCAGACACATGGTGCGCCAGTAGTAAAAAAAATATTTTTCATTTTTCCAAACATACTAATGGCGCATCCAGGCACAGTGTGCCATTACTAGTTCTAACTAGTAATGGCGCACCAGCCACACAGTGCGCCGCTACTGTATTTTTTTATTCTTTTTTTTTTGCAAAACTACTAATGGCGCACCGTAGCATAGTGCGCCATAGTTTAAACTAGTAATGGCGCACTATGCCACGGT
>NC_041388.1:144245904-144250130 GCF_002162155.2 Triticum dicoccoides | reverse complement strand
TGCAAAACTACTAATGGTGTATTTTCAAGTGGTGCGCCATTAGTAACCTGGGACCAACAAGATATTTTGGACAGCCACACCTACCCACTCATTTTCCCCACTTCATTCTCTCCACCTCCTCCTCCAAGCTTGTCTCGGCTGCCTCCTCCTCCTCACCTCATTTGCACCATAGATTCATCCAAATTAAGTGGTTAAATTACCTTTTTTTATAGGTAAGTAAGGGGGGAAGCTATCTTTATGTTGTTCTCCCTCCAACAACGTGCACATGCACTTTTTGTGGCCTAGCTAGATCTATGTATGTTTGTGGTGTTGCATATGTTTGTGGTGTTGCATATATGTTTGTGTTTGCAGGTACCGGTATTTGAAATGCGATAGTTGCCAATATTTTGCCGGAATGTTGATTCATTTCCGTTTCAGTGAGAATTTTGGCACTATGCATTCTTTTTGGTCCTATTTTTAGGGAAAGTCATGCCAACTTTTTTCTCGGTTCTAAAATATCATTTTGCTCTACCCCGCAGGTGACCATGCTCCGCACGATGACCGAAGGCATCATGAATAGATTTTTGAGCTTCGCGAAGGCCGAGATGCTTCAAAAGAACGAGATGGAGATAAGATGCCCGTGTCGAAGATGCAAGCTAAGAGCCTTATTACGGACCCGGATTCCGGGCAGGTGTGGGACCACCTGCTCTTGTGTGGTTTCATGGATGGCTATCGGTGGCAAGGTGATGAAGATGACTATGAAGTCGTCCTTGGGGGCCGGGCAAGAAATGAGGAAGGGCAGTAAGACAACCACCACGGCTCGGGCGGGCGAGAAGATGAAGAATCTCCAAGACATGATCACGACGGTGATGTTGTACACAATCATCATGTAGAAGATGCCGGACATGATCATGAAGATGAAGATGTCGGCGGAGCAGATGACGATGGACCATCGATGGGCTGGGTGCAGGACCCTCATATTCAAGAGCTGCTTCTCAAGCAGACGGATAACGCAAGAGCTGCCACCCAAGAGAAAGCCAAGCTGGATCAACTGGAGATAGACGCAGTTACTCCATTGTATGAAGGATGCAGGCCCGAGCATACCCGCCTGAAAGTAACGCTCATGGCTCTAGAGATGAAGGTAAAACACAACATGACCGACATATGCTTCGACGAGAACATGTCATTCTGGCACGAACGTCTTCCCAAGGGGAACAAGTGCCCGACCAGTTTCAAGGAGGTGAAGAAAATCGTGTGTCCTCTGGATTTACCGCACATGAAATACCATGTGTGCATGAACAATTGCATCATTTATCGGGACGAGCACACGGAGTCTACCATATGTCCGGTGTGCGGCGTCACTCGATACAAGAAGAGGAAGAAAGCTCCTCAAAAATCGGTGTGGTACTTTCCGATCACTCCTCGTCTGCAGTGGTATTTCGCGGACCCTAAGGTAGAAAAGCTCCTGCATTGGCACACAGATAGGGAGGAGAAGAAGCGAGAAGATGACACAAATGATCCGGAGATAAATAAAAAAGACAAGATGCTGAGTCACCCTAAGGATGGGAGCCAGTGGCAAGCGTTGAACTTCGAACACCCGGAATTTCGGAAGGATCCAAGGAACATCGTGCTAGGCGCGAGCACCGATGGAGTCAATCCGTTTGGCAGCCAGAGAAGCACACATAGCACCTGGCCTGTATTTGTGTGGATGTACAACCTTCCCCCTGGTTGTGCATGAAGAGGAAGTACATTCACATGAGTATGCTAATTGAAGGTCCGAAACAACCAGGGAACGACATCAATCTGTATCTAGGGCTGCTGAAAGAGGAGCTAGACACGCTGTGGAAAACGCCAACCAATACGTGGGACGCCGCAGAGAAAGAATATTTCCCTATGAGAGTCGCACTGCTCACGACGGTGCACAACTATCTCGGTTACGGATATCTCGCGGGGTAGGTGGTCCACGGATTTTCTGGATGCATCAGGTGCATGGATGACACAACGTATCGCCAGCTAGATAGAGATCTCGGGTCTTCGAAAACCGTGTTCATTGGACATCGAAGGTGGCTTCGCGACGATGACCCGTGGAGGAAATGCAAGGATCTGTTCGATGGCGAAACCGAACCCCGAAGACGCCCACGTACGAGGAGCGGCGAGGAAATAGACGAGCTGTTGAAAAATTGTAAAGATTGCCCACTGCTGGGAAAGAAGAAAAAGGCGCCAGAGCCGGGAAACAAGCGAAAGGCGCCAGAGCCGCTGCTAAAGGTATGGAAAACGAGGTATGTTTTCTAGGACTTGCCGTACTGGAAGATCCACCGTGTGCCTCACAACCTTGATGTCATGCATATCACGAAGAACGTGTGCGAGATTCTGCTAGGTACCCTGCTCAACATGCCAGAGAGGACCAAAGATGGGCCGAAAGCAAGGGCAGACTTGAAATCAATGGGCATCAGGGACGAGCTTCACGCTAATGATGATGATGATGATGATGAGGCGAAGCAGGACACGGAAAGTCATCGCAAAGGCAAAAACGCCAAGAAGACCGGAAATGACTACCCTCCCGCGTGCTTCACTCTAAGTCAGGAGGAGATTGATCAGTTTTTCACCTGCCTCGTAGGAGTAAAACTTCCTTACGGTTACGCGGGGAAGATAAGCAGATACCTAGGCCCAATGAAGCAGAAGTTCAGCGGGATGAAGTCTCACGACTGTCACGTGCTGATGACGCAGATACTTCCAGTTACAATCCGTGGGATCATGGACGCGCACGTCTGTGAAACGCTATTTGGCCTATGCAACTTTTTCGACGTCATATCTCGGAAGTCAGTTGGTGTGAGGCAACTCAGAAGGCTACAGGAAGAGATCGTGGTGATACTATGCGAGCTTGAGATGTACTTCCCGCCCGCATTCTTCTACGTTATGGTGCATCTGCTGGTCCATATCGTGGAGGATATCATCCAACTCGGGCCGATGTTCCTGCACAGCATGATGCCGTTCAAAAGTATGAATGGTGTCATCAAAGGATACGTTCGCAACATGTCACGTCCAGAGGGAAGCATAGCCAGGGCCTCTCTGACTGAAGAGTGCATCTCCTACTGCACGAATTATCTAGGCATCGAGAACCCCCTTGGTCTGCCCGTCAACAGGCACCTCGGCAGGCTCGCTAGATGGGGTCACCATGAGGGTCGCCGCAAAATGCATGTCAACTTCGAGGGTCGACTCGCCGACTTTGAAGAGCAAACCTAGTCGCTCTACAACACATAGACGTGGTCGATCCTTGGGTGGTAGAGCACAAAACCTTTATTGAGAAGACGTACAATGACCGAGGCCAACAAAGGGCGGATGGACATATAATCAAAGAGCACAACTCATGTTTCACGCGTTGGTTCAAGCAGAAGCTTCTGTCGTACCCTTTACCTGGTGACGTATGAGGCGTACGATATCAACAGCTACACATTCTACACCGAGGGAAAGGACATGAAGAGCGATGGTTATCAGAACTCCGGGGTAACGATGGAATCCTACACCGATAACGACAAGGAAAGATACTACTGAAGGATCGAGGAGATCTGGGAGCTGAGATACGCTGGAGAGAAGGTCCCGATGTTCCGTGTCAGATGGGCCAAGAACGTCATAAAAGAAGACCGGTATTTCACCACCATGGTTATACCCGAAGCCAAATCCAAGACCGCGGGCTTAAACGTCACCGTGAAAAATGAGCCATGGGTACTGGCTTCCCAAGTGGACCAATGCTTCTTCATTACCCACCCGCCAAAGCCCAGTCGTGTTGTCGTGAGGAGAGGCAAAAGGAAGATAATCGGAATGGATGGAGTCGCCAATGAGCAAGACTTCGACAAGTACGGCGACCCGAAGATGGAACATGACGATGACGATAAAGTATCAGCATACACCACAAGAAGAAGCTGCACCACCTACCTAAAGGACGTCCGTTCAAGAGAAGAACTCCATTTACGAAAAATAAGGGCAAGAAAATTGTGAACAAATAGCTAGCTAAGATCGATTGTATTTAAATTGTAGCCTTCATGGGTACTTTTTGAACTCATGAATGTTTTTAAATTTCATGGACATTCGATCTCGACCCCCCTCCATCTCGATCGCTATCCCACCTCGCCAGATCCGGTCCCCCTCGCCGCCGAGCACCCCCCGCACCCTTTCCCCCGCTCCACCGGCCGCCGCCGCCGACCCCCTGCACCCTCCCCCGCTCCACCGCTACCGATGACCTCCCGCAC
>NC_041388.1:144168097-144245807 GCF_002162155.2 Triticum dicoccoides | reverse complement strand
GGCCGCTGTCGACCCCCCGCACCCTCCCCCGCTCCCCCGCTCCACCGTCACAAATGAATGCAACTAAAATTGCAAAAAAAACAAATTTGATTATATTTTCAAATAACAAATTTGATGATATTTTCAAATAATAAATTTGATGATATTTTCTCATATTCATAAATATTTTCAAATAACAAATTTGATGATATTTTTTAAAAAATTATTACTATTTTTATTAAAAATTATTACTATTTCATATTCATTTTCATTTTCTAAAAAATTATTAGATGCAACAAAAAATAATAACAAAATTTACTAATGGCGCACCTCTGGCTGGCGTGCAATTGCTATATAAAAAAAAGATTACTAATGGCGCACCTCTCGCTGGTGCGCCATTGCTATATAAAAAAGATTACTAATGGCGCACCGATGCGGGGGTGCGCCATTAGTAAGCTTCCCCCCTAGGTAATTCCTCCCTCTCCCTCTCGCGAGATCCCCTTCGCCCCTCTCCCTCGCCAGATCCACCCGCGCGTTGCCCCGAAGCCGCCGCCCCGACCCTTGCCGGTCTCCACCCCCGCCGCCCCCATGCCCCCCACCACCGCAGCTCCCCCGCGCCGCCGCCCCGTCGCTCCCGCGCCCTGAGCCGGAGGAGGAGGACCAGGAGGAGGAGGAGACGACGACCACCTCTACCTCAGCTCAGCCAGGCCACGTGACGCCGAGGCAAGCGCCGCCTCCCTCGCCGTCCCCCCTCCGCCCGCGCCCGCGCCCTCGACGCGTGTGTCACCGGAGCTTCAACGCCCAGCCGCTGCCGGAGCTTCAACGCCGGTGTCGGTGTCAAAACCGGCGGATCTCGGGTAGGGGGTCCCGAACTGTGCGTCTAGGCCGGATGGTAACAGGAGGCAAGGGACACGAAGTTTTACCCAGGTTCGGGCCCTCTTGATGGAGGTAAAACCCTACGTCCTGCTCGATTAATATTGATGATATGGGTAGTACAAGAGTAGATCTACCACGAGATCAGAGAGGCTAAACCCTAGAAGCTAGCCTATGGTATGATTATCATTGTGTATGTTGTCCTACGGACTAAAACCCTCCGGTTTATATAGACATAGGAGAGGGTTAGGGTTACACAAAGTCGGTTACAATGGTAGGAGATCTGAATATCCGTATCGCCAAGCTTGCCTTCCACGCCAAGGAAAGTCCCTTCCAGACACGGGACGAAGTCTTCAATCTTGTATCTTCATAGTCCAGGAGTCCGGCTGAAGGTATAGTCCGGCTATCCGAACACCCCCTAATCCAGGACTCCCTCAGTAGCCCCCGAACCAGGCTTCAATGACGATGAGTCCAGCGCACAGATTGTCTTCGGCATTGCAAGGCGGGTTCTCCCCCAAATTCCGTGTACCTGTTGAATAAAGTCCGGTTTCTTGTAGATGTTGCGCTCCTTGGCTTCTACGCCCAATAATGGCCGCTTCCCACGTGTCAAATGAATATGAGAAGTCTGAGTATTTTTACATTCACACCCCTAGCCGCGTAAATGAGCTGCCCTATTTAAGGGGACGAGGATTTAGATCCAAACCACATCTTCCCCCCTTCACGAGTGTTCATCAGAGCGCATCCGACAAAGGTCCATTCCACCATGGCCAGCCATCGCAACTCATCCTTTCTTCCTTCCAGCCCTCAGCCTGGGTACTGGGAGAGATGCTCCGTCCCGCATAGCGAGCTAGTGACACTCCAGACCAAGGGATTCCTCCCCCGGCCTACATGATCCCGGTTCGAGCCGGTCTTGCCATCTATAACGGCGGAAACCAAGCGGAGAGTGCCCCCAATCCCTCCAAAGGAGAGTGGGTATGCCTTGTCCCTTATTTAATAAGGGGCTCGGGTTTCCAATCCATCCATTTCTCCGGGGGCTGCTGGAGTTCTACGGCCTCCAGCTACACAATCTCACGCCTGCCTCCGTATTGCATATCGCGGGCTTCGTAGCCCTCTGTGAGCTGTTTTTGGGCGTTGAGGCTCATTTCGGGCTATGGAAAAGGTTATTCTGCCTTGTGCCCCGCTCTAAGGAGGGGTCAATGTATCAAGTGGGAGGAGCCGAAGTGTGGCGCATCGCCGGGACCGGATATCTGTCCGGAACCCCAAAGAAGGCGTCCGAAGACTGGCCCTCGGAATGGTTTTATATAGAAGATGTCCCGCTGACGGATCCTGTCCGGATCGGCCTCCCTGAGTTCGACAGTGCTCCCTTAAAGAAGTGCCTAAGCTGGCGTCCACAGAGCCCTCAGAGGGAAAGTGACAGGGACATCATTTACCTGATGGGCCGAATAAGATTGTTAGCCCATTCCGGTCTAACCATGATCGGGGTTATGGCCGAATGCATTATGCGGGGGTTGCAGCCGCTTCAGTATAGAAGCCACCCCATGTGGGACTTCAAGGGGGAGGACGACGCCACCCGCTACGGCCGTAAGGGGCTAGATTCAGCTGCCGCTCTACTAAAGATCTTGTCCACTTTGTATAAGGGAGAAGAGGAGGAATTTCTCCGCGTCAACCCACAGGGCGGATTCTCTATGCACAATCCCCAAGCTGGGTAAGTGGTCGCATTTACTTGCCCCTCCGTTCTGTATTCCAATTGTTAAATATTCACTCTAACAACTTCAACGCAGGAACTGCACCGGGCTGTTAAGGAAATAAGCAGCCCTCCTCCACAACCCGAGGACCCAGGACGGTCCCTCGACCCGGCCTCTCAAGAGGATCCGGACATATCTGTGGAGCTAATTGATGGAGTGTTCCATCAATTGAGCATGGAAAACGCCTTGGTGGCCATTACGGCCGATTATCCAGGGCTAATCCCGGCCTCCCAGGTAACCGAGATCGAAGTCCTAGTACCCCAAATAGGTGTCCGCCCCCTCGTGTTTTCAGTTTCCTGATTACAACCGAGCTTTGCAGGGGAGGTTTTTGAGGCGGAAGGCCGAACCTGCGGCGACAAGCCAACGAGGGGCCGCAGGGCCCCGTGGGAAGAAAAGAAGTGCAGTCCGAACCGAGGCATCAGCGCAAAGGTATGGCGCGCGCCCCATCCCAGGTGTTATACCTTCGAGGCACATTGACACTCGTGTTCTCTTCAGGACAAAGAGATCTCTTCGGACTATATCCGGAGAGGCTGCCAATCGCGCCTCCACCAGCCAGGCTCCAAAGCCTGGTCCGGAGGCGGAGGAGAACGCAAGGCGCGTGCCAGACGCTCCTCCGATGGAGGATGCGGACGGGTTGTCTGCCACCAACTCTGAGGTGGAGAGTGCCATGAACCACAGGCGTCACCGGACAATTCTTCGCGACCCTTGTTTTTCCCAAGGGGCGTTAGATGCCTTCAATTCGGGAGATGCATACCTCCGTGCCGCTCAAAATGGTCTAGCCAAAGCCACGGAGCAATATGTAAAAGACATACGGGTAAGAAAGTTTTGGTAATTATATATATATACCAGTAGCCCCCGAGACTTGAAACAGGTAGAGTAACTGATTTAAGGATCATTTGTTATGCAGGTTCTTACAGAAAAGAATTCCCTACTGTCCAAGGAGCTGGAAGAGTGCAAAGCCCAACTTGAGGCCGCACTAGCCGCAGCAAGGGAGCCCAAGGAGACCCCCTCTGGTAATATACACTTTGAAAGGTAAGTATTTTGTGAAGCACGGCATGGGTGCGAATATGACAAATGAAATTGCAGATGGCGCCGGATTGAATCCGAAAAGGCAACACCTCCTACGCCAGCTAAAGGCTGGTGAGAAGGTGCTGACAAAGGTGAGGCGGGAGAAGAACGATCTCCAAGATGCCAACACCAAGCTGGGCGTCGAGCTGAAAGATGTTCGTGCCCACCTATCAGACTCCGTGAAGGAGAATCAGCGACTTCGCCGCGACATATTTAATAAGTGCATGAACGAACCTTTGAAAGAAAGTTTGGCGGGGAAGTTGACTAACAGAGCCATGTCTGTAGGTGTGCTAACAGGTCGTCCTGCAAAGGAGATGCCCAGTTCTACGGGTGACCTTCTTCCCGAGCTCTCGCAACTGCTCGATCGAGTTCGGCAGGCGATGCAAGGCGTCGCCCAGGCCCTGTGGCCATCCATCTCCATGCCCAAAGGTCTTGGAGAGCTTGCAGAGAACCTGAAGGGAGCACGGCGGCGCTTCCGGTTGTGGAAGATATCGGCCTGCCGTCAAGGTGCTAGGGAGGCCTGGGCCATGGTGAAGACGCGGTACACAAAGGCTGACCCCAACCACATGGCCGAGGTCGGTCCTGTGGGGCCCGATGGGAAGGAGATCCCTATAAGCTTAGTGTATGGCCAAGTAGAGTTGGCCGCAAAGTATTCCCAACAGGACTATAAATTAGACAGCCTGTTAGATGGTATTGAAGAGGAATACAATCAGTCAAAATGACTATGTAACTTAATTGACATTTATAATGCCTTCTAGCCAGATTATAGATCATTTGTCATGGCCGAACTTTTCGCTTCAGCCTCGGGACCTGACGGTCCGGAGTGTGTCCGAATTCCCATGCGGTTATATAGGAACCCGGGAATGCATGGAGACCAGGCGTAGGGGTCATTAGTGCGTGAACAGACAAGTGCCCGACTAGTTATGTTATATTACATGGTTAGTAAGAAACATCTTCCAGGGAGAATAGTTCCGTTAGGGGTTCCTTTCCCTGGGAGGCATGCCCTAAAGTGCATGTCCATGCTGCGAAAAGAAACGCAGGAAAAACATCTGGGGGCATAAAAAAGATCACTTTTAGTTCACCAACCGAATATTCCCTTAAGAACGCTAGCTTTCGGCTTCACCCAGTCTGAGGTACACGTCCGGCTGACCCGGCAGTAACAATCGCAGAGGTGCTCCCTTTACCACCTAGCCGAACAATCGAGAACGTAGGGGTAAGCACAGGAGCCAGGCAACCCAGCTTGGCCAAAACGCAAGTCATATCGATGCATATAGTGAATAAAAGGTACATGCGGAAGTGTGACACATGTGTTGGGCTTGAAGCTCGTATAAATAAGCTTTTGTTTAAAGAAGCCCCCAGGTTTAATGAGCGCGGATAGCCCATCACTTTATGAGCTTTTAAAGGCTATAAGAGAGAGAGAGAAGAAGAGGAATGTAAGATAGAAAGTATATAAAAAATGGACAGAGTAAGGAGACGAACACAGGATCTGGCGCTAGGCATAGAATCTTCGGAGACGGGCTGCGTTCCATGGGTTCGGCTCGAGTCGGTTATCCGATGCATTTCGCAGGCGGTACGCTCCACCAGTCAGGACTTGGTCAATTATGAAGGGACCTTCTGTAGGATCGAAAGTATTTCTAGAGGGGGGGTGATTAGAATACTTGACCAAATAAAAACTTAACCTTTTCCCAATTTTAGTTCTTGGCAGATTTTAGCTATTGTAGGACAAGTCAAGCAATCATCACACAATTCAAGCAAGCATGCAAAGAGTATATTGGCAGCGGAAAGTAAAGCATGCAACTTGCAAGAATGTAAAGGGAAGGGTTTGGAGAATTCAAACGCAATTGGAGACACGGATGTTTTTCTCGTGGTTCGGATAGGTGGTGCTATCCTACATCCACGTTGATGGACACTTCAACCCACGAAGGGTAACGGTTGCGCGAGTCCACGGAGGGCTCAACCCACAAAGGGTAATGGTTGCGCGAGTCCACGGAGGGCTCCACCCACAAAGGGTAATGGTTGCACGAGTCCACGAAGGGCTCCACCCACGAAGGGTCCACGAAGAAGCAACCACCCACGAAGGGTCCACGAAGAAGCAACCACCCACGAAGGGTCCACGAAGAAGCAACCTTGTCTATCCCACCATGGCCATCGCCCACGAAGGACTTGCCTCACTAGCGGTAGATCTTCACGAAGTAGGCGATCTCCTTGCCCTTACAAACTCCTTGGTTCAACTCCACAATCTTGTCGGAGGTTCCCAAGTGACACCTAGCCAATCTAGGAGACACCACTCTCCAAGAAGTAACAAATGGTGTGTAGGTAATGAACTCCTTGCTCTTGTGCTTCAAATGATAGTCTCCCCAACACTCAACTCTCTCTCATAGGATTTGTATTTTGTGGAAAGAAGATTTGAGTGGAAAGCAACTTGGGGAAGGCTAGAGATCAAGATTCATATGGTAGGAATGGAATATCTTGGTCTCAACACATGAGTAGGTGGTTCTCTCTCAGAACATATGAGTTGGAATTGTGTATGTGTTCTGATGGCTCTCTCCACGAATGAAGAGGAGGTGGAGGGGTATATATAGCCTCCACACAAAATCCAACCGTTACACACAGTTTTCCAATCTCGGTGGGACCGAATCAACAAACTCGGTCGGACTGAAAAGGTAAACCTAGTGACCGTTAGAGATTTTCGGTGGGACTGACATGCAACTCGGTAGGACCGATATGGTTAGGGTTTGAGCATAACGTAATCTCGGTGAGACCGATTACACAAACTCGGTGAGACCGATTTTGGTAATTAGCTAACTAGAGAGTTGGTCAGGCAAACTCGATGGGACCGATTTGCTCTTTTGGTGAGACCGAAAAGTTACAAAAAGGAAACACTGAATTTACATTGCAATCTCATCTCGGTGAGACCGAGATCCCTATCGGTAGAACCGAATTGCTAGGGTTTGGCAGTGGCTTATGACAAGTGAAACTCGGGGGCGCCGGATAGAAAGAATCGGTATGACCGAGTTTGGCTTAGGGTTTAGGTCATATGTGGATATGGGAAAGTAGTTGAGGGTTTTGGAGCATATCACTAAGCACATGAAGCAAGAGGCTCATTAAGCAACACCTCATCCCTCCTTGGTAGTATTGGCTTTTCCTAAAGACTCAATGTGATCTTGGATCACTAAAATATAAAATGAAGAGTCTTGAGCTTTTGAGCTTGAGCCAATCCTTTGTCCTTAGCATTTTGAGGGTTCCACTTTCACATCCATGACATGCCAATCATTGAGCTTTCCTGAAATAGTCATCTTGGAATAGCATTAGCTCAATGAGCTATATGTTGTTATGAATTACCAAAACCACCTTGGGATAGTTGCACTTTCAATCTCCCCCTTTTTGGTAATTGATGACAACATATAGATCAAAGCTTCACAAATGATAATAAGCATGAAATATATCGTCGCTTTGAGAAGTATGTGACAAGTCAGAGCTCCCCCTAAATTTGTGCATATTTAAAATTTGCTTTGGACTGCAAATGCACAAAGAGTTAGAGTCATGGGTTACTCTTCCATGTCACATACATCTTGGTGGAGCGCTTAAAATGATAAGAATGAAATACATGCACTCATCACCAAGAATAGTGAATGATCACATAAGATAGATAAGGTAATAATATTAAGCAAGCATTAAGTGTAGCTTATGATCAAACACATGATCATCAATGTCTCACGAGCAATGACATAGTATCTCAAGCACTCAAAAGAAAACAAAGTTCAAAAAGCCACCAAATAAAGCAAGAGAGAAAAAAGCAACACTCTCTCTCTCTCGAAGCCTATGATCTATACATTTTCTCCCCCTTTGGCAACAAGTTACCAAAAAGTTCCTAGAAAATGCATAGTGCTAGATCGACGCTCAGGCTTGATCTTCTAGTGGTGGTGGAGTCCGGAGCACTCCAAGGACGAAGCCTTCTGTAGACGTGGTTGGAGTTGAGGCTGAAGTAGATGCTGGAGCTGGTGGAACTGAGGCTGTAGCTGGTGCAGACGTGGTGGCTCTGGGGTCAGCAACTGGCACTGCAGACGACCTCGGACCTCGTGGCACTCTAGAAAAGGCATCAGTTGTAGTCCCGCCTCTCCTCTCCTGCATGTCATCTTGGAGCTGCTCCACTGCAGTCTGAATCTCTGTCACCTTAACATCCAAGTCATAGAACTTTTGTTCCATGATCCTCTCTAAGCTTGCCTGGTTCTGAGTTAGGGTGGCTAGTCCTTGCTCAATCCGCAGGGTGAATGCAATCAAGTAACCAAGCTGCTCTTGTTTGGTTTTCAGGAAATATTCAGCTGCCTCCTCTTGAGTAGGCATCTTGGCAGCTTTCTCCTTCCTTGCCTTCTCCTTCTTGGCTTGTGCTTGGGCAGATGATGGTTCATTCTCAGTCATAACAACTTGATTATCTTCAAAATCTGGACGGATGGGCAGGTGTTCCTTTTCCAGTAAGTATATGCTTGTGCCCATCTTGGATTAATGAGCTCCTGAATTTGTGGGGCATATCCACAACTCCTCTTCTGGTCTGCTGCAGTCCTCTTGATGGTCTCTACCCTGAGGCTCATCACCTTGAACTTCTGTGGCACATCAAATATATGAAACAAGTTTATTGCATGGCCTATGATCATCTTGTGATCTCCAGACATGGGCAACAAGGTGTGCCTCAGTATCCAATTGATAGTTGGCAGCCCTGGCAGAAGATAGTGCACTGAGCCAAACTTGAAAGTGTCAAGTGCTTCATTTGGAATTTCCTTGTACATGTTTGACATTGAGTTATGATCCATCTTCTTCTTGGCATAAATGTCCAAGTCATCCTCATGTTCCTCTAGGGCATTGATGAGCTGTGCCCACTCAGCAACAGTAGATTGGTACCTCGTATCTTCAGACATCCATGTTATCCTACCATCTGGATAAAAATGTGCTGTGGAGTAGAATTGCATAATGAGTTCCTCGTTCCACTTTGTGAGCTTCTGCCCAACAAAGTCCTCTACTCCACATGCCTTGAAGCTGTCCTGCACTCCAGGGTAGTACTCTTCGTTGTCCTTGATGTATTGCCAGTCAACCCATCTCATATCACAGACTATTGGCTTCTTATCAAGCAGCACTGTCTCATAGAAGTCCTGTTGTTCCTTAGTGTGGAACCTGTAATCAACAGCAGTCCTCCTCCTTGAAGCATACGGATCTGCTTCTCTCCACTTCCTGAGCCCTGAATCTCTCCTGAGCTTCATGTCCTCAGCCGCAGGATGAGCATCATTGTGGTCTGGGATCTTGGGCTTGAGATTTCTAAGAACTTGCTCTTCCTCATCTTCTTCTGCAGCTTCAGGCACTGGGGCCTTGTTCTTCTCAGCAGCTGGGATGCTTCTTGTATTCCTCTTTGGTTTTGGCTTTGGAGCTGGCTTGGCCTTGGAAGCAGCTGCCCCTGATCTTATGGCATCACCCATCAGCTTAGGTGCCTTAGGTGCCGGTGCAGCAACCTCTTCTTCTTCCTCTTCTTCCATGATGGAAGCCTTTCCAAGCACTCTGGCTACGGTCTTCTTGACCCTTTCCTTCGTTTTCTTGCCTTCAGCAGCAACTGGCTCTATGGGAGTGGGCTTCTCAGTTGAAGCTCTGGCCTTTGGCATAGGCTGCCTGCCTGCTGGCCTTTTGATCTTTAGCCCTAGCTTTGTGCCCTGTGCTGGCTCAACTCTCTTTGATGTGGCTTCCTCTTCCTCTGCCACATAATCTTCATCCTCAGAATCTGAAGTTCTCTTCTTCCTCTGTCTGGTGGCAGCTTTAGGCAGATTGCTAGGAGTACTTCTGCTGCCATCATCTAAAGAACTTGAGGGACTAGTGCCCTCACTCATCTGCACTTGCTGTTCTGACATGTTCTGGTTGTCACTCTGATCTAACATGATGAACAAGCTATCTGCTGACCCTGTGAATAGTTTATAGATGAGGTAGAATAGATGAGCATCACAAAATGCAGAGATTTTTGCAAAAGAATGATCCAAAAAGTTAGTTTTAGTTTCCCACTGAAATCATCTCGGATCTATCGATTTTTAAACTCGGTGATAATGAAGCAGTTTTGGCACCTAAACTAGTGAACTCGGTCAGACCGAGTCACAGTTTGGTGGCACCGAGACTGCTAGGGTTTCACAGAGTTCCAAAATCGGTCACACCGATAAGTAATTCTCGGTCAGACCGAGTCTCACTTGTGCAATGGCATGAGCCAAATCAGTGGGACCGAGTTTTTCAACTCGGTGGGTCCGAGATGGTTTCGGCGGAAACCTAACCCTAAAATTTTCGAATCAAAACTATTCTACGAACGCATTGACTGGATAGGAGTGTTTCAATCGTGGCAAGAATCATTAAGAACACAATGTGCTAGGAATCGGACGGGGAATAACACTGTGATCGAGTCCATACCCTAGTTCGGCGGAGACTCGCTACGGCGGCAACGGCGGGGAAGAATTCCGTTGACGGCGATGGAGACCAGCGATTGGAGGCGGCTGGCGGCGAGGAGACGATCCGGAGACCACGTTGGCTGAGCAGGCTATCGCGCGGGCGAAGGGGTTCGGAGAAATTTCCAAATTTTTGCCCGTGACTATATATAGCCCGACCCTGTCGGCGTGACCGAGTGGAACAACTCGGTGGCACCGAGATGCAAAACTGTATACAGTTGTTGCAACTCGGTGTGATCGAAAGGTTCAAATGGGTTGCACCGAGATCGAAAGCCTAGATCAACTTAATGATCTCGGTAGGACCGAAAGTGGGGTATCGGTCAGACCGAGAATCATAAAGAGGTTTTGGAAGTTTAAGTCTATGACGAATCGGGGACTCCGAGGGCTCCTCACACAGAGTGGTTCGAATCTGACTTGATCAAATTTTGTGATGTAGCATGAATAGAGTTTGAGACGAGAAAAGCATAGATATCTAGAGGAGGTTCTTAGGCATTCTTGTCCATCCACTTGGCAAAAGGAAATAAAACCAAACAATCAAAACAACAAGTGGATGTCCTCGAATGAGTAAAATATGCAACCAGCATGCTCACACAATAAGATGGCAAATGAAATATGTGACGAGGCATGCACAACTAATTCTAGAATCTATCAAGCAATTTGCGATGACAAGGTCATCTATATATGAGTATATTGACTTAGGAGTCAAGTGAGAACACTTGATCATAGGTCATACTCATCGTTTAAGCTCAAGTGGGGTTACCACTTTTACATAAAGCATTGTTGTGTTCACATCTTTAGAGTTGCTTTAGCTCAAGTCTTAGAGTAAAGCTCCCCCTAGATGTGATATCCCCCCTTAGAGGGATGAACTAACCTCGGGTTTTGTCGATGATGACTTCATGTAGATGTTGAAGATGTGGATGCTCAATGTTGATGTAGATCACTTCGAGCTATCCATTTGAGTGAATTGCACTTTCAATACCTACATGGGTTAGTCCCACAAGGAACAAACAAGGATATCCATAGACATAGAGTGATGCACACACAAGGTGATGTCCATGAAAACTTTTAGGTTACCTTGTCCCGTGTCTTACTAACAAGAGGGTTTGTGACTCCTTGAACTAGTGCAAGATGTGGAAGTTGATTGCACTTGTTCTTGCCAAAATGATAAGAGTAAAGTATGTTGGCGGAGTCACCCTCAAGAACTCTCTAGTTCTTCTTCTTTTGGATCCACACCATCTGGATGGGAATCCTTGGAGTTGTAGTCGTACTTGATGAAGTGGAACTTGAAGTAGTCTTGGGAATCCACTTGACTAAGGTCTTAGGAGCTTCTTCAAATGCATCAATTTCCTCTTGAAGCTTGTCCTTGCCTTTTTTCTTGTAGTCTTGTGGTGGAAGATCATCTTGAGCTTGTGTCCCCTTGAAAGAAGTATCATACTTCTCTTGTTGAGGAACAAACTTTGTCTTGGGGTATTGATCTTCTCCCCACTCAACTCCATTGGCGTTGAACTTTCGTTCAAAACCAACACCTTGATTCTTCCGGTGCATTCCTTGCTTGCGCACAATTTCCTGGAATTGCTTACTCCCGGCAAGGCTTTTGTACACTCCTTTCTCTATAATTCCCTTCAATAAGCTATTTTCTTGCTCAAGTGTAACTTGGCTAAGAGAATCATTAGTGGAATCAAGAGAACTACTAGAAGCAACAATATTGGATTTAGCATGATCATTGTTACTGCTAGAGGAAGAATCTTTCTTGTTCTTGTTACTAGACTTGACTTGAGGCATGTAAGTTGATAAGAGTAAACGCTTGGCAATGTAAGAAGAACTTTTCTTGAGGAGATCATCATTGATTGCTTTTAAGAACTCATGCTCTTGCTCAAGATTGAGCTTTTCAAAGCGTAATTTCTCATGAGCTCTCAAAAGTTCTCGATGATCTTCGAATATAGTTTCATGAGCTAACTTAAGAGTGTTTAGTTCTTTAGTTAGAGCCTCAATCTTCTCCTTATCATTGTCATTCGTTTTATCTTGATTAGCATGATTAATTGACGTTTCATCATAGTATTCATCACTAGAGTTGTCAACAAGCAAATCATCACCTAACAAGTCATCTTCATCACTATTGAAATCAACATACTCGGGGTGTTTTACCTTAGGACCTTTGGCCATGAAGCATCTTCCAATTCTTTCATTTGGTGAGTCAAATATGTCATAGGAGTTGGTTGACACAAGTGCTAGACCGGCAACACCTTCATCTTGAATATCTTCGGAGTCGGAGTGATAACTTCTCTCGGAGTGGCTATCGGAGTCGGAGCCGGATACCCATTCACCAACATGAGCTTGATGTCTTAGTTTTGTGTAGCTCCTTGATGATTTTTCCTTCCTTTCCGAATCCTTGCTTCTCCGTGAGTATCTTCGTTCATAACGATCATCTCTACTCCTCTCTCTTGGTGGTGATTCTTTGCTTCTTCTTTTTGGAGAATCTTCTCTTCTCTTGAAGGGAGCCGTACACTCATTGGAATAGTGTCCGGGTTTTCCACAACTGTAGCAGTTTCGCTCTCGACTAGAAGATCTTTTGTCACTGTAGGACGTTGACTTGAAGCTTCTATCTTTGCTTCTACTCTTGTAGAACTTGTTGAAGTTCTTCACCATTAAGCTCAATTCTTCATTGAAGTTTTCTTTCTCACTTGATGATGTAGGGGCTTCACATGAGGCTTTGTAGGCACCACTTGATTTGTTGTGAAGTTCCTCTTTATCCTTAAGTGACATCTCATGAGCAACAATTCTTCCAATCACCTCCGTTGGCTTGAGATCTTTGTAATTGGGCATCATTTGGATCAATGTGCACACGGTATCATATTTTCCATCCAAGGCTCTTAGAATCTTCTTGATGATGAATCTATCGGTCATCTCTTCACTTCCTAAGCCGGCAATCTCATTTGTGATGAGAGCAAGCCTAGAGTACATTTCAGCGACACCTTCACCATCCTTCATTTTGAACTTGTCAAGTTGACTTTGAAGCACATGCAACTTGGATTCCTTGACGGAGTCGGTACCTTCGTGCATATCAATCAAAGTGTCCCAAATTTCCTTTGCATTCTCAAGACGGCTGATTTTGTTGAATTCTTCGGGGCACAATCCGTTGAAGAGAATATCACAAGCTTGAGCATTGTATTGCAACATCTTCAACTCATCCGCGGTAGCTTCACGGTTTGGTTCTTTCCCATCAAAGAAGTCACCTTGCAAACCAACACACACAATAGCCCAAACGGTGGGGTTATGTCCAAGAATATGCATTTTCATTTTATGCTTCCAACTAGCAAAATTAGTACCATCAAATTAAGGACCTCTACGGTGATAATTTCCCTCGCTAGACGCCATACTCTCCTAGGTTGTGAAACCAAGGCTATGACCACCAAAAGCTATGGAGATCAAAGCAAATGGACACCAAAGCTCTGATACCACTTGTAGGATCGAAAGTATGTCTAGAGGGGGGGTGATTAGACTACTTGACCAAATAAAAACTTAACCTTTTCCCAATTTTAGTTCTTGGCAGATTTTAGCTATTGTAGGACAAGTCAAGCAATCATCACACAATTCAAGCAAGCATGCAAAGAGTATATTGGCAGCAGAAAGTAAAGCATGCAACTTGCAAGAATGTAAACGGAAGGGTTTGGAGAATTCAAACGCAATTGGAGACACGGATGTTTTTCCCGTGGTTCGGATAGGTGGTGCTATCCTACATCCACGTTGATGGAGACTTCAACCCACGAAGGGTAACGGTTGCGCGAGTCCACGGAGGGCTCCACCCACAAAGGGTAATGGTTGCGCGAGTCCACGGAGGGCTCCACCCACAAAGGGTAATGGTTGCGCGAGTCCACGGAGGGCTCCACCCACGAAGGGTCCACGAAGAAGCAACCACCCATGAAGGGTCCACGAAGAAGCAACCACCCACGAAGGGTCCACGAAGAAGCAACCTTGTCTATCCCACCATGGCCATCGCCCATGAAGGACTTGCCTCACTAGCGGTAGATCTTCACGAAGTAGGCGATCTCCTTGCCCTTACAAACTCCTTGGTTCAACTCCACAATCTTGTCGGAGGCTCCCAAGTGACACCTAGCCAATCTAGGAGACACCACTCTCCAAGAAGTAACAAATGGTGTGTAGGTAATGAACTCCTTGCTCTTGTGCTTCAAATGATAGTCTCCACAACACTCAACTCTCTCTCATAGGATTTGGATTTTGTGGAAAGAAGATTTGAGTGGAAAGCAACTTGGGGAAGGCTAGAGATCAAGATTCATATGGTAGGAATGGAATATCTTGGTCTCAACACATGAGTAGGTGGTTCTCTCTCAGAACATATGAGTTGGAATTGTGTATGTGTTCTGATGGCTCTCTCCACGAATGAAGAGGAGGTGGAGGGGTATATATAGCCTCCACACAAAATCCAACCGTTACACACAGTTTTGCAATCTCGGTGGGACCGAATCAACAAACTCGGTCGGACCGAAAAGGTAAACCTAGTGACCGTTAGAGATTTTCGGTGGGACTGACATGCAACTCGGTAGGACCGATATGGTTAGGGTTTGGGCATAATGTAATCTCGGTGAGACCGATTACACAAACTCGGTGAGACCGATTTTGGTAATTAGCTAACCAGAGAGTTGATCAGGCAAACTCGGTGGGACCGATTTGCTCTTTCGGTGAGACCGAAAAGTTACAAAAAGGAAACACTGAATTTACATTGCAATCTCATCTCGGTGAGACCGAGATCCCTATCGATGGAACCGAATTGCTAGGGTTTGGCAGTGGCTTATGACAAGTGAAACTCGGTGGCGCCGGATAGAAAGAATCGGTATGACCGAGTTTGGCTTAGGGTTTAGGTCATATGTGGATATGGGAAAGTAGTTGAGGGTTTTGGAGCATATCACTAAGCACATGAAGCAAGAGGCTCATTAAGCAACACCTCCTCCCTCCTTGATAGTATTGGCTTTTCCTAAAGACTCAATGTGATCTTGGATCACTAAAATATAAAATGAAGAGTCTTGAGCTTTTGAGCTTGAGCCAATCCTTTGTCCTTAGCATTTTGAGGGTTCCACTTTCACATCCATGCCATGCCAATCATTGAGCTTTCCTGAAATAGTCATCTTGGAATAGCATTAGCTCAATGAGCTATATGTTGTTATGAATTACCAAAACCACCTAGGGATAGTTGCACTTTCAATCTCCCCCTTTTTGGTAATTGATGACAACATATAGATCAAAGCTTCGACAAATGATAATAAGCATGAAATATATCGTCGCTTTGAGAAGTATGTGACAAGTCAGAGCTCCCCCTAAATTTGTGCATATTTAAAATTTGCTTTGGACTGCAAATGCACAAAGAGTTAGAGTCATGGGTTACTCTTACATGTCACATACATCTTGGTGGAGCGCTTAAAATGATAAGAATGAAATACATGCACTCATCACCAAGAATAGTGAATGATCACATAAGATAGATAAGATAATAATATTAAGCAAGCATTAAGTGTAGCTTATGATCAAACACATGATCATCAATGTCTCACGAGCAATGACATAGTATCTCAAGCACTCAAAAGCAAACAAAGTTCGAAAAGCCACCAAATAAAGCAAGAGAGAAAAAAGCAACACTCTCTCTCTCGAAGCCTATGATCTATACATTTTCTCCCCCTTTGGCAACAAGTTACCAAAAAGTTCCTAGAAAATGCATAGTGCTAGATCGACGCTCAGGCTTGATCTTCTGGTGGTGGTGGAGTCCGGAGCACTCCAAGGATGAAGCCTTCTATATACGTGGTTGGAGTTGAGGCTGAAGTAGATGCTGGAGCTGGTGGAACTAAGGCTATAGCTGGTGCAGACGTGGTGGCTCTGGGGTCAGCAACTGGCACTGCAGACGATCTCGGACCTCGTGGCACTCTGGAAAAGGCATCAGTTGTAGTCCTGCCTCTCCTCTCCTCCATGTCATCTTGGAGATGCTCCACTTCAGTCTGAATCTCTATCACCTTGACATCCAAGTCATAGAACTTTTGTTCCATGATCCTCTCTAAGCTTGCCTGGTTCTGAGTTAGGGTGGCTAGTCCTTGCTCAATCTGCAGGGTGGATGCAATCAAGTAACCAAGCTGCTCTTGTTTGGTTTTCAGGAAATATTCAGATGCCTCCTCTTGAGTAGGCATCTTGGTAGCTTTCTCCTTCCTTGCCTTCTCCTTCTTGGCTTGTGCTTGGGTAGATGATGGTTCATTCTCAGTCATAACAACTTGATTATCTTCAAAATCTAGACGGATGGGCAGGTGTTCCTTGTCCAGTAAGTATATTCCTGTGCCCATCTTGGAGTTAATGAGCTCCTGAATTTGTGGGGCATATCCACAACTCCTCTTCTGGTCTGTTGCAGTCCTCTTGATGGTCTCTACCATGAGGCTCATCACCTTGAACTTCTGTGGCACATCAAATATATGAAGCAAGTTTATTGCATGGCCTCTGATCATCTTGTGATCTCCAGACATGGGAAACAAGGTGTGCCTCAGTATCCAATTGATAGTTGGCAGCCCTGACAGAAGATAGTGCACTGAGCCAAACTTGAAAGTGTCAAGTGCTTCATTTGGAATTTCCTTGTACATGTTTGACATTGAGTTATGATCCATCTTCTTCTTGGCATAAATGTCCAAGTCATCCTCATGTTCCTCTGGGGCATTGATGAGCTGTGCCCACTCAGCAACAGTAGATTGGTACCTCGTACCTTCAGACATCCATGTTATCCTACCATCTAGATAAAAATGTGTTGTGGAGTAAAATTGCATAATGAGTTCCTCGTTCCACTTTGTGAGCTTCTGCCCAACAAAGTCCTCTACTCCACATGCCTTGAAGCTGTCCTGCACTCCAGGGTAGTACTCTTCGTTGTCCTTGATGTATTGCCAGTCAACCCATCTCATATCACAGACTATTGGCTTCTTATCAAGCAGCACTGTCTCATAGAAGTCCTGCTGTTCCTTAGTGTGTAACCTGTAATCAACAGCAGTCCTCCTCCTTGAAGCATACGGATCTGCTTCTCTCCACTTCCTGAGCCCTGAATCTCTCCTGAGCTTCATGTCCTCAGCCGCAGGATGAGCATCATTGTGGTCTGGGATCTTGGGCTTGAGCTCTCTAAGAACATGCTCTTCCTCATCTTCTTCTGCAGCTTCAGGCACTGGGGCCTTGTTCTTCTCAGCAGCTGGGATGCTTCTTGTATTCCTCTTTGGTTTTGGCTTTGGAGCTGGCTTGGCCTTGGAAGCAGCTGCCCCTGATCTTATGGCATCACCCATCAGCTTAGGTGCTTTAGGTGCTGGTGCAGCAACCTCTTCTTCTTCCTCTTCTTCCATGATGGAAGCCTTTCCAAGCACTTTGGCTACGGTCTTCTTGACCCTTTCCTTCGTTTTCTTGCCTTCAGCAGCAACTGGCTCTATGGGAGTGGGCTTCTCAGTTGAAGCTCTGGCCTTTGGCATAGGCTGCCTGCCTGCTGGCCTTTTGATCTTTAACCCTGGCTTTGTGCCCTGTGCTGGCTCAACTCTCTTTGATGTGGCTTCCTCTTCCTCTGCCACATAATCTTCACCCTCAGAATCTGAAGTTCTCTTCTTCCTCTGTCTGGTGGCAGCTTTAGGTAGTTTGCTAGGAGTACTTCTGCTTCCATCATATGAAGAACTTGAGGGACTAGTGCCCTCACTCATCTGCACTTGCTGTTCTGACATGTTCTGGCTGTCACTCTGATCTGACATGATGAACAAGCTGTCTGCTGACCCTATGAATAGTTTATAGATGAGGCAGAATAGATGAGCATCACAAAATGCAGAGATTTTTGCAAAAGAATGATCCAAAAACTTAGTTTTAGTTTCCCACTGAAATCATCTCGGATCTACCGATTTTTAAACTCGGTGATACCGAAGCAGTTTTGGCACCTAAACTAGTGAACTCGGTCAGACCGAGTCATAGTTCGGTGGCACCGAGACTGCTAGGGTTTCACAGAGTTCCAAAATCGGTCACACCGATAAGTAATTCTCGGTCAGACCGAGTCTCACTTGTGCAATGGCATGAGCCAAATCGGTGGGACCGAGTTTTTCAACTCGGTGGGTCCGAGATGGTTTCGGCGGAAACCTAACCCTAAAATTTTTGAATCAAAACTATTCTACGAACGCATTGACTGGATAGGAGTGTTTCAATCGTGGAAAGAATCATTAAGAACACAATGTGCTAGGAATCGGACGGGGAATACACTGTGATCGAGTCCATACCCTAGTTCGGCGGAGACTCGCTACGGCGGCAACGGTGGGGTAGAATTCCGTTGAGGGCGATGGAGACCAGCGACTGGAGGCGGCTGGCGGCGAGGAGACGATCCGGAGACCACGTTGGCAGAGCAGGCTATCGCGCGGGCGAAGGGGTTCAGAGAAATTTCCAAATTTTTGCCCGTGACTATATATAGCCCGACCCTGTCGGTGTGACCGAGTGGAACAACTCGGTGGCACCGAGATGCAAAACAATATACAGTTTTTGCAACTCGGTGTGACCGAAAGGTTCAAATCGGTTGCACCGAGATCGAAAACCTAGATCAACTTAATGATCTCGGTAGGACCGAAAGTGGGGTATCGGTCAGACCGAGAATCATAAAGAGGTTTTGGAAGTTTAAGTCTATGACGAATCGGGGACTCCGAGCGCTCCTCACACAGAGTGGTTTGAATCTGACTTGATCAAATTTTGTGATGTAGCATGAATAGAGTTTGAGACGAGAAAATCATAGATAGCTAGAGGAGGTTCTTAGGCATTCTTGTCCATCCACTTGGCAAAAGGAAATAAAACCAAACAATCAAAACAACAAGTGGATGTCCTCGAATGAGTAAAATATGCAACCAGCATGCTCACACAATAAGATGGCAAATGAAATATGTGACGAGGCATGCACAACTAATTATAGCATCTATCAAGCAATTTGCGATGACAAGGTCATCTATATATGAGTATATTGACTTAGCAGTCAAGTGAGAACACTTGATCATAGGTCATACTCATCATTTAAGCTCAAGTGGGGTTACCACTTTTACATAAAGCATTATTGTGTTCACATCTTTAGAGTTGCTTTAGCTCAAGTCTTAGAGTAAAGCTCCCCTAGATGTGATATCCCCCCTTAGAGGGATGAACTAACCTCGGGTTTTGTCGATGATGACTTCATGTAGATGTTGAAGATGTGGATGCTCAATGTTGATGTAGATCACTTGGAGCTATCCATTTGAGTGGATTGCACTTTCAATACCTACATGGGTTAGTCCCACAAGGAACAAACAAGGATATCCATAGACATAGAGTGATGCACACACAAGGTGATGTCTATGAAAACTTTTAGGTTACCTTGTCCCTTGTCTTACCAACAAGAGGGTTTGTGACTCCTTGAACTAGTGCAAGATTTGGAAGTTGATTGCACTTGTTCTTGCCAAAATGATAAGAGTGAAGTATGTTGGCGGAGTCACCCTCAAGAACTCTCTAGTTCTTCTTCTTTTGGATCCACACCATCTTGATGGGAATCCTTGGAGTTGTAGTCGTACTTGATGAAGTGGAACTTGAAGTAGTCTTGGGAATCCACTTGACTAAGGTCTTAGGAGCTTCTTCATATGCATCAATTTCCTCTTGAAGCTTGTCCTTGCCTTTTTGCTTGTAGTCTTGTGGTGGAAGATCATCTTGAGCTTGTGTCCCCTTGAAAGAAGTATCATACTTCTCTTGTTGAGGAACAAACTTTGTCTTGGGGTATTGATCTTCTTCCCACTCAACTCCATTGGCGTTGAACTTTCGTTCAAAACCAACACCTTGATTCTTCCGGTGCATTCCTTGCTTGCGCACAATTTCCTCGAATTGCTTACTCCCGGCAAGGCTTTTGCACACTCCTTTCTCTATAATTCCCTTCAATAAGCTATTTTCTTGCTCAAGTGTAACTTGGCTAAGAGAATCATTAGTGGAATCAAGAGAACTACTAGAAGCAACAATATTGGATTTAGCATGATCATTGTTACTGCTAGAGGAAGAATCTTTCTTGTTCTTGTTACTAGACTTGACTTGAGGCATGTAAGTTGATAAGAGTAAACGCTTGGCAATGTAAGAAGAACTTTTCTTGCGGAGATCATCATTGATTGCTTTTAAGAACTCATGCTCTTGCTCAAGATTGAGCTTTTCAAAGCGTAATTTCTCATTAGCTCTCAAAAGTTCTCGATGATCTTCGAATATAGTTTCATGAGCTAACTTAAGAGTGTTTAGTTCTTTAGTTAGAGCCTCAATCTTCTCCTTATCACTGTCATTCGTTTTATCTTGATTAGCATGATTAATTGACGTTTCATCATAGTATTCATCACTAGAGTTGTCAACAAGCAAATCATCACCTAACAAGTCATCTTCATCACTATTGAAATCAACATACTCGGGGTGTGTTACCTTAGGACCTTTGGCCATGAAGCATCTTACAATTCCTTCATTTGGTGAGTCAAATATGTCGCAGGAGTTGGTTGACACAAGTGCTAGACCGGCAACACCTTCATCTTGAGTATCTTCGGAGTCGGAGTGATAACTTCTCTCGGAGTGGCTGTCGGAGTCGGAGCCGGATACCCATTCACCAACATGAGCTTGATGTCTTCGTTTTGTGTAGCTACTTGATGATTTTTCCTTCCTTTCCGAATCCTGGCTTCTCCGTGAGTATCTTCGTACATAACGATCATCTCTACTCCTTCTCTCTCTTGGTGGTGATTCTTTGCTTCTTCTTTTTGGAGAATCTTCTCTTCTCTTGTAGGGAGCCGTACACTCATTGGAATAGTGTCCGTGTTTTCCACAACTGTAGCAGTTTCGCTCTCGACTAGAAGATCTTTTGTCATTGTAGGACCTTGACTTGAAGCTTCTATCTTTGCTTCTACTCTTGTAGAACTTGTTGAAGTTCTTCACCATTAAGCTCAATTCTTCATTGAAGTTTTGTTTCTCACTTGATGATGTAGGGGCTTCACATGAGGCTTTGTAGGCACCACTTGATTTGTTGTGAAGTTCCTCTTTATCCTTAAGTGACATCTCATGAGCAACAATTCTTCCAATCACCTCCGTTGGCTTGAGATCTTTGTAATTGGGCATCATTTGGGTCAATGTGCACACGGTATCATATTTTCCATCCAAGGCTCTTAGAATCTTCTTGATGATGAATCTATCGGTCATCTCTTCACTTCCTAAGCTGGCAATCTCATTTGTGATGAGAGCAAGCCTAGAGTATATTTCAACGACACCTTGACCATCCTTCATTTTGAACTTGTCAAGTTGACTTTGAAGCACATCCAACTTGGATTCCTTGACGGAGTCGGTACCTTTGTGCATATCAATCAAAGTGTCCTAAATTTCCTTTGCATTCTGAAGACGGCCGATTTTGTTGAATTCTTCGGGGCACAATCCGTTGAAGAGAATATCACAAGCTTGAGCATTGTATTGCAACATCTTCAACTCATCCGCGGTAGCTTCACAGTTTGGTTCTTTCCCATCAAAGAAGTCACCTTGCAAACCAACACACACAATAGCCCAAACGGCGGGGTTATGTCCAAGAATATGCATTTTCATTTTATGCTTCCAACTAGCAAAATTAGTACCATCAAATTAAGGACCTCTACGGTGATAATTTCCCTCGCTAGACGCCATACTCTCCTAGGTTGCGAAACCAAGGCTATGACCACCAAAAGCTATGGAGATCAAAGAAAATGGACACCAAAGCTCTGATACCACTTGTAGGATCGAAAGTATGTCTAGAGGGGGGGGGTGATTAGACTACTTGACCAAATAAAAACTTAACCTTTCCTAATTTTAGTTCTTGGCAGATTTTAGCTATTGTAGGACAAGTCAAGCAATCATCACACAATTCAAGCAAGCATGCAAAGAGTATATTGGCAGCGGAAAGTAAAGCATGCAACTTGCAAGAATGTAAAGGGAAGGGTTTGGAGAATTCAAACGCAATTGGAGACACAGATGTTTTTCCCGTGGTTCGGATAGGTGGTGCTATCCTACATCCACGTTGATGGAGACTTCAACCCACGAAGGGTAATGGTTGCGCGAGTCCACGGAGGGCTCCACCCACAAAGGGTAATGGTTGCGCGAGTCCACGGAGGGCTCCACCCACAAAGGGTAATGGTTGCGCGAGTCGACGGAGGGCTCCACCCATGAAGGGTCCACGAAGAAGCAACCACCCACGAAGGGTCCACGAAGAAGCAACCACCCACAAAGGGTCCATGAAGAAGCAACCTTGTCTATCCCACCATGGCCATCGCCCACGAAGGACTTGCCTCACTAGCGGTAGATCTTCACGATGTAGGCAATCTCCTTGCCCTTACAAACTCCTTGGTTCAACTCCACAATCTTGTCGGAGGCTCCCAAGTGACACCTAGCCAATCTAGGAGACACCACTCTCCAAGAAGTAACAAATGGTGTGTAGGTAATGAACTCCTTGCTCTTGTGCTTCAAATGATAGTCTCCCCAACACTCAACTCTCTCTCATAGGATTTGGATTTTGTGGAAAGAAGATTTGAGTGGAAAGCAACTTGGGGAAGGCTAGAGATCAAGATTCATATGGTAGGAATGGAATATCTTGGTCTCAACACATGAGTAGGTGGTTCTCTCTCAGAACATATGAGTTGGAATTGTGTATGTGTTTTGATGGCTCTCTCCACGAATGAAGAGGAGGTGGAGGGGTATATATAGCCTCCACACAAAATCCAACCGTTACACACAGTTTTCCAATCTCGGTGGGACCGAATCAACAAACTCGGTCGGACCGAAAAGGTAAACCTAGTGACCGTTAGAGATTTTCGGTGGGACTGACATGCAACTCAGTAGGACCGATATGGTTAGGGTTTGGGCATAACGTAATCTCGGTGAGACCGATTACACAAACTCGGTGAGACCGATTTCGGTAATTAGCTAACCAGAGAGTTGGTCAGGCAAACTCGGTGGGACAGATTTGCTCTTTCGGTGAGACCGAAAAGTTACAAAAAGGAAACACTGAATTTACATTGCAATCTCATCTCGGTGAGACCGAGATCCCTATCGGTAGAACCAAATTGCTAGGGTTTGGCAGTGGCTTATGACAAGTGAAACTCGGTGGCGCCGGATAGAAAGAATTGGTATGACCGAGTTTGGCTTAGGGTTTAGGTCATATGTGGATATGGGAAAGTAGTTGAGGGTTTTGGAGCATATCACTAAGCACATGAAGCAAGAGGCTCATTAAGCAACACCTCATCCCTCCTTGATAGTATTGGCTTTTCCTAAAGACTCAATGTGATCTTGGATCACTAAAATATAAAATGAAGAGTCTTGAGCTTTTGAGCTTGAGCCAATCCTTTGTCCTTAGCATTTTGAGGGTTCCACTTTCACATCCATGCCATGCCAATCATTGAGCTTTCCTGAAATAGTCATCTTGGAATAGCATTAGCTCAATGAGCTATATGTTGTTATGAATTACCAAAACCACCTAGGGATAGTTGCACTTTCACCTTCCCACTTGGGCTTGAGTTTGTCCTTTTTCTTGTCCGGCAGGCGTAGAACTAATTCGCCAATGTTATAATTTTTGGCTCGTACTTCTCTGCTTTGGTATCTTCGAGCCTGCTGTTGATAGAATGCGGAACGGTCTTTTGCCACGTCATGCTCCTCCTCCAATGCGTCCAAACTGTCATGCCGACCGAGTTCAGCTTCTCTTTCTTCGTACATGCGCACTCGAGGTGAATCATGAATTATGTCGCAAGGCAAAACTGCCTCTGTGCCGTACACCATAAAGAATGGTGTGTATCCGGTGGTGCGATTTGGCGTGGTTCACAGCCCCCAGAGTACGGAGTCGAGCTCCTCTACCCAGTGCGTGTTAGATTCCTTGATGGACCGCACTAATCTTGGTTTAATGCCGCTCATGATAAGACCATTTTCACGTTCGAACTGGCCGTTAGTTTGTGGGTGATAGACGGAAGCATAATCGAGCTTGATGCCCATGTTTTTGCACCAGAGTTTTACCTTGTCGACTGTAAAGTTCGTGCCGTTATCAGTGATGATGCTGTGGGGGACGCTGTAACGGTGTACAACCCTGGATATAAAGTGTATCACAGGTCCGGATTCGGTCGTCTTAACAGGCTTGGCTTCTATCCATTTGGTGAACTTATCCACCATGACCAGTAAGTATTTGTGCTTGTGGGTTCCGCCGGGGTCCAACCATGTCAAGCCCCCAGACCGTGAAGGGCCAAGTGATGGGGATAGTTTGGAGGGCGGTGGGTGGCATATGGCTTTGGTTTGCAAAGTGCTGGCAACCGGTGCATCGTTGGACTAAATCTTGGGCGTCTGTCCGGGCTGTCGGCCAGTAAAAGCCTGTGCGGAAGGCCTTGCTCACAAGGGGTCCGAGCTGCAGCATGATGACCGCCGAGTCCGGCATGAATTTCAGCCAGGAGGTTCCGCCCTTCCTCTTCGGAGATGCACCTTTGAAGGACTCCGGCAGTGCTTTTCTTATAAAGCTCTCCCTCGTGGACTTTGTAGGCTTTGGATCACCGCACTATGCAGTGTGCCTCGTTTTGGTCCTCGGGGAGTTCCTGCCTAATAAGGTAGGCGAGGAATGGTTTTGTCCACGGGGCGATGATGACCATTATTACGTGGGCTGAAGGTGTTATTTCATTGGCAGAGCCGCCGATTGTTTCAGAATGTTCGGTGTCGGGCAGTGCGGTTGGGTCTGGGCTGTTGTTGTGCGGTTCCCCTTCCCATACTACGGATGGCTTGAACAACCTTTCGAAGAAGATGTTGGGGGGGGGGGACTACATCGCGTTTTGCGCCGATGCGTGCCAGGACATCTGCCGCCTTATTATTTTCCCGGGCTACGTGGTGAAATTCATGCCCTTCGAACCGAGCTGACATTTTTAGGACGGCGTTGCGGTAAGCCGCCATCTTTGGATCCTTGGCGTCGAAGTCTCCATTTATTTGGGATATTGCGAGGTTCGAGTCCCCGCGCACCTCTAGGCGTTGAATGCCCATGGATACTGCCATCCGGAGACCATGTAAAAGGGCCTCATATTCGGCTGCATTGTTGGAGTCTGTGTACATAATCTGGAGTACGTATTGAACTGTGTCTCCTGTGGGGGACGTCAAAATGACGCCAGCCCCCAGTCCGGCCAACATCTTGGAGCCGTCAAAATGCATGATCCAATTTGAATATGTGCCGTACTCTTTAGGGAGTTCGGCCTCCGTCCATTCTGCGATGAAGTCGGCCAAGACTTGCGACTTGATGGCTCACCATGGCTTATAAGTTATGTCGAATGGGAGGAGCTCAATGGCCCATTTTGCAATCTGGCCCGTTGCGTCACGGTTAATTATAATATCGTTAAGTGGTACTTCCGAGGCTACTGTGATTGAACACTCTTGAAAGTATTGTCGTAGCTTCCGGGATGCCATGAATACCGCGTACGCAATCCTTTGATAATGCGGGTACCGTGATTTGCAGGGAGTGAGGACAGTGGACACATAATAGACCGGCTTTTGAAGGGGGAATTTGTGTCTGTCCATTTCTCGTTCGACGACGAGCATTGCGCTTACAACATGATGTGTTGCTGCAATGTACAATAGCATTGGTTCGCAAGTGTTTGGCACGGCCAGGACTAGGTTTGTTGCCAATATGGCTTTTATTTCATTGAGTCCGGCCATGGATGCATCCGTCCATTCGAAGTGTTCGGTACGCCGAAGGAGGCGGTAAAGGGGTAGGGCCTTTTCTCCCAAGCGGGACATAAAGCGGCTGAGAGCCGCCATGCATCCGGTTAACTTTTGTATTTGTTTGAGGTCCTTTGGGATATCTAGCTGCGACAGAGCTCGGATCCTGGTTGGATTTGCTTCAATTCCTCTATCGGATACAATGAAGCCCAAGAGCTTTCCGCCTGGAACGCCGAAAACGCATTTTTTCGGCTTGAGCTTGATGTCGTATGTTCGAAGGTTATCGAATGTGAGCCTCAAGTCGTCTACTAGAGTTTCGACATGTCTTGTTTTGACGACCACATGATCTACATATGCCTGCACTGTTTTGCCGATCTGGTTTGCCAGACATGTCTGAATCATGCGCTGATATGTTGCGCCGGCATTTTTGAACCCGAAGGGCATTGTGTTGAAGCAGAATGGGCCGTATGCCGTTGCGGCTTGGTCTATTCTGCCATCTTGATTTGATGGTAGCCGTAATATGCATCGAGGAAACACAATGAATCGTGTCCTGTGGTAGCATCGATAATTTGATCGATGCGGGGGAGGGGGAAGGGATCCTTTGGGCAAGCCTTGTTAAGGTCTTTAAAATCAACGCACAGGCGCCAAGATTTGTCCTTCTTTGGTACCATCACCAGGTTTGCTAGCCAGTCCGGATGTTTTATATCTCTGATGAATCCGGCCTCCAATAGCTTTGCTAGCTCCTCTCCCATGGCCTGTCTCTTAGGTTCGGAAAAACGCCGAAGAGCCTGTTTGACAGGTTTGAATCCTGTTTGGATATTTAAGCTGTGCTCGGCCAGCCTGCATGGGATTCCTGGCATGTCTGAAGGGTGCCAGGCGAAAATGTCCCAGTTCTCTCGTAGGAACTCTCATAGTGCGGCGTCTACGTCAGGGTTTAACTGTGCCCTAATGGAAGCTGTTTTATTGGGGTCCGTTGGATGGACTTGGAATTTGACTATTTCGTCCGCCGGTTTAAAGGAGGTGGACTTGGATCTTTTGTCGAGTACCACATCGTCCCTATTCACCATAGAGCGCGGCGCAGTCAATTCCTCAGCCGCTAGGGCTTCGAATAGTGCCTCGAGGGCTAGTGCGGCTGTCATGTTTTCGGCGTGGAGTGCTATGTACAGATCACTAGCAAGAGTGATGATCCCGTTGGGCCCGGGCATCTTGAGCTTCATGTACCTGTAATGGGGTATTGCTTGGAAGATGGTAAATGCTTCCCGCCCTAGCAGAGTGTGATAACCGCTGCTAAACGGAGCCACATGGAACGCGACTTCTTCAGACCTATAATTATCGGGCGTGCCGAACACCACATCTAGTGTGATTTTTCCTGTACAGCCCGCTTCCCGACTGGGGATTATTCCTCTAAAGGTTGTGCTGCTACGCTCGATGCAGTTCCAGTCTATTTCCATTTTGAAGAGTTTCCTCATAAATGAGGTTCAATCCGCTGCCACCGTCCATGAGTACCTTGGTAAGACGAAAGTCGTCCACTATTGGACTAAGGACCAATGCGGCTGGTGCTCGGGCTGTTCGGAATTTAGGTTCATCACTGGCGTTAAAGGTAATAGCCGTGTCACTCCATGGGTTTATTGTTGCTACTTGTTAGACTTCGGCAAGGCCACGGAGTGTCCTTTTTCGCATATTATTTGATGCGAAGGTCTCGAACACTGTTAATACCGTATTGGTGTCTCTGGGGTGGCTTTCTGTGGCCTCCGGAATTAGGAGATTTTCGCCAATTTTGGCCACCTGCCGGAGTATCCAACATGCTCTAAGGTTGTGAGTTGGTGTGGCGTCCTCTGTACTGTGAATTTTACAGGGTCCATTAAGCCATCCTTCCAATACGGTTCCATGCCCTGTAGAGGATTTTTTCTTTTTGGTGTTTGACCCGGATGTCTGGCGATGATGCACCCTTTTATTTTGGACTGGGTTTGCATTCAGGGCCGGATTCTCCCAAAATTTTATTTCGGTTTTCCAAGCGCTTTCCATCGCACGGTACTTTCGTACTATGGACGCCAAGTCAGCGAAGCGTGTAATATCACGGCGACTTATGGCGTTGAGTATTCTCTTGTCCATGCAATTATTGCAAAAGAATGAAATCACGTCTTCCTCGCGGCAGTCCTTTATCCTGTTCATAACCAGGAGGAATCTGGCCCAGTAATGATGTACTGTCTCTTCGGGCTCTTGCCTAATTTGGGATAGATCGCTAATGTTCGGGTGGGTGGGTGGAATTAAATCCGAAGCCTCACCCCATCTGAGGCTCAGAGGCCGAGGAATTTCCGAACTCGAAAATTTGGATTCCTGGATGTTGTCCAATGAATCCAGTCCGTCGCCTGACTCTAAGTTTAGGTCTTGAGTGATATCCTCCCCTTTGCGGGTATCCGGCTTGGAGGGATCGGGAATCCGGACGTAACAAGTCCTTAAGATAGATGAAGGGCCTCCGCATTGTCCCTCTACCACGGCAACGTGATGGGTGACTTGGGGAGAGTTAATCTCTCTCAAATCGGGTTTAGGCCCAATCTGGTCGTAATCCGTAGCGACTCCCAGGGCGGCGAAGCGATCCAAGAGCTCGTTTATGGAGGAGAGCTCCATTGGATCTAACTGCTCGGCGAGTTCTGAGCTGACATGAAGATTGTTTTCGATGGCTCGAGAGGTCATCGTCGGTGCAGAAGCCGAACAGGCGGTCATAAGAAAACCACCTAGCCGGAGGGTTTGGCCGATAGCCAAAGCTCCGTTAGCAACGGTGCCGTCTTTAAAGACAGGGCGAGGCATCCTTCCTGATGGCGACGACACAGACGAACTCTCAATGAAAGCACCAATGTCGGTGTCAAAACCGGCGGATCTCGGGTAGGGGGTCCCGAACTGTGCGTCTAGGCCGGATGGTAACAAGAGGCAAGGGACACGAAGTTTTACCCAGGTCCGGGCCCTCTCGATGGAGGTAAAACCCTACGTCCTGCTCGATTAATATTGATGATGTGGGTAGTACAAGAGTAGATCTACCACGAGATCAGAGAGGCTAAACCCTAGAAGCTAGCCTATGGTATGATTGTTGTTGTGTATGTTGTCCTATGGACTAAAACCCTCCGGTTTATATAGACACCGGAGAGGGTTAGGGTTACACAAAGTCGGTTACAATGGTAGGAGATCTGAATATCCGTATCGCCAAGCTTGCCTTCCACGCCAAGGAAAATCCCTTCCGGACACGGGACGAAGTCTTCAATCTTGTATCTTTATAGTCCAGGAGTCCGGCTGAAGGTATAGTTCGGCTATCCGAACACCCCCTGATCCAGGACTCCCTCAGCCGGCGTCTTCCTCCATTCCTCCATCCCCTCCCCAGGTGATTCCTCCCTTGTCCTCCACCCCCTCCCTTGCAAACCCTAGGGCCATGGCGGCATTTGTATATTGCTCTTGTTGATACCGTGAACAATTCTTTTTAAACAACAAATGGCAGTCCAAGGTAACAGTGGTAGTCTGCTTGTGTGTGAGGCACTTCTCCGTGTATGATTAGTTTTCTTTTACTGAAGTACTGAAAGTGCTAGTGATCGACTAGAGGGAGGTGAATAGGCGATTTTTATGAAAGTCTTCAAAACATGGAAGTTTCAAAGACAAACAATAGAAATTAACCTATTACCATGCAGCGGAAGGTAGACTATAGTAGACAAACCATAGTCAAGTATTCAATGAAGTGAAAGCACAATGACTAATAGCAGCTAGGTAGTAAAGATCAGGTAGGAAGATATTGTGAAGCCAATCAGAACAAGCAGTCACTCAGTGAAGACAAAAGATAATGCAATCATACAATGACTTCACAAGGACCAACTGTAAATAAAGAGATGGGAAGGATAGAACCAGTGAGCTTGGTGAAGACAAAGATTTGGTAGACCAGTTTCAACTGCAGTGACAGTTGTACGTCTGGTTAGGGCGGCTAGGTATTTAAACCTGAGGACACACATTCCCGGACACCCAGTCCTGAACACGCAGCTCAGGACACTCAGTCCTCACCGTATTCCCCTCGAGCTAAGGTCACACAGACCTCGCCCAATCACTCTGGTAAGTCTTCGAGGTAGACTTCCAAACCTTCACAGACTTCGTTCACCGGCGATCCACAATGACCCTTGGATGCTCAGAACGCGACGCCTAACCGGCTGGAGGATTCACAGTCCTCAAGTGTAATAAGTCTTCAGATCACATAGACAGGAAGACTTAAGTGATGCCTAACACTCTTTGGCTCTAGGTGGTTAGGGCTTTATCCTCGCAAGGAATTCTCTCTCAAAGGCTTCGAGGTGGGTTGCTCTCAAACGACAAAAGCCATGCTTTAACTCTGAGCAGACAACCGTTTATGGTTGTAGGGGGTGGGCTATTTATAGCAACTAGGCAACCCGACCTGATTTGTCCGAAATTACCTTGGGTCACTAAGGAACTGACACGTGTTCCAACAGTAAGATTTCAAACACACACGACAACTTTACTTGGGCTACAAACAAGGCTGACTTATCGAACTCTGGACAAGATTTGCTCTCATAGTCTTCCCTCGAAGACATAGGATTTTGGTTAAGCATCACTTCAGTCATTCTGACTGGTTCTCTTGGACCCCACTTAACAGTACGGTGGTTCCTATGACTCAACAAAGAAAAACATAGAACGACGGAATTGCTAAGTCTTCGCGCTCCATAGTCTTCACGCGATGCCTTCTCTTCTCATAGTCTTCAACGTGAATGTCTTCATATACCACCTTTGACATCAATGTCTTCATACATTTTTAGGGGTCATCTCTGGTAGGAAAACCGAATCAATGAGGGACTTCTACCTGTGTTATCCTGTAATTCTCACAAACACATTAGTCCCTTAACTAGGTTTGTTGTCAATACTCCAAAACCAACTAGGGGTGGCACTAGATGCACTTACAATCTCCCCCTTTTTGGTGACAAACTTGTTGAAGTTTTCAACGGGGAATATAATATGTGAAATTGTAAAGGATAGGGAATTGTCTTCATAAGTTGCAAGGGCTCCCCCTGAAGATGTGCATATAAGTAATTTTCTTTTGGAATGCAAATGCACATGGCAGGTTGTACTTGTGGAGATCCTCTTCAACTTATGATGACAATTCATCATGCATAAAAAGTATGTGAAGATAATGACATGCATAATGAAAAATGGACGTCTGCAAAATGATCTAAGTGTGGAATTTATCGTCGCACATGTGGAATTTATCATCGCATCACAGAATAGCAAATAAGTAGCAGACGACCATCGAGTTTAAGTGTTACAACTCAAAGAACCAAATGTATCAAAACGAGAGTTGTAAACACTAGGAAAAATATAAAGCAACCACCCATATGGACCCGCTTGAAGACATAGAGCATCTACTCGTTCCCATGAGGAGTAGGTGAAGCAGCAGGGTCGTCGGTGTTGTTAGGCGATGCATACGAACTTGGGGCAGTGTCGATGCATGCAGAAGTAGGGGGCGGTGAAGTGGCATCATCTTCGTCATCGATCACTCTGGCATTCACAGTTGCCGCGGAGGAAGAGAACTCAGAGTCTTCAAGAGACGGAGTTCGTCGCAACACAGTCCTTCTTGGAGGTGTGGAGTCAAACTTGAAGCGTTCAGAGAAGCCATCCTCTTGAAGATCATCCTCGGAGCACATAAGCGTCAGTCCTTTCCATGTACGCCGACAGGTTTCATGGGCAACAAAGGCATTCTTGGTGGCAAGATTGTGAATCCTGTTTACGTCCACCAAGAGGCTTTGCATTCGGCGCTTCAACCAGTCATGATGCCTATCATGTTTCTGATGAAGGGAAACCAGAAGCTCTCGGTCATTGAGAACACGAGATCGCTTCTTGGGCCGTTGGGCAATGGTGCTTTCAGTGGCTTCAGTGAGGGCACGATGAGGTGCACGTGTAGTACCAGCCAGAGGATAAACATGAGTGACTGCTTCAGCTCCTTCAATGTTTTGAGAGAAGCTTTGATGCTCAGCATTCTGAAGACTAAGAGGCTCCTTGGCAGGCTCTGGATAGATGGCTTCAACGGACATATCAACGTCAGGCATAAAGATCTGATGATTGCGAGCAGAGGGCTGATATGAGACAGCTGAGTGTAGTTTGATCAGCCGCATTATCCATGGAGCGTAAAACTTCAAGCCAAAAAGATCAGATCCTGATGCAGCAAGTTGGTGGATGAAGAAGTCTTGTGCATTGAAGCATTTTCCGTGAAGAATATAAAAGACCAAAGTCTTCATTGCACCTTCCAGCTTTGCATGTGGAGAATGTCCTTTGATGGGCCAGAGAGTTCGCCTTATAATGTGATAGATAGTGCGTGGCAGATACTCAAGGTCTTCAACAAAGAACTCCTTAGGATATGCAACATCTGGAGGCAAAGGCTTCATCATGCTAAGCATCTGACTCGTGTTTGGTTCAGGCTTCTGAAAGATGCTCTCCATAGCTACACTATGAAGCTGACAACCAGGTTCATAAAGATCTCCAGGAGTGGGCAGACCAGTGAGCTCAATGATGTCAAAGGCTTTGGCTTCATGATGAACATTGTCGGTCATCCACTCAAGGACCCAAGTCTTCGGATCTCTTTTGTAGCCACGAATGTGAAGAGTGGCATAGAATTGGAGCAGCAATTCTTCGTTCCAGTGCTCTTTGTCGGTGACGAACGGCAACAATCCAGACTCTTTGAAGCAATCCAGAGCTTCTTCCAAGCAAGGCAGACTAGTTATGGCTTCAGCGTCAAGACGCATATGAGGGAAAATGTGACCTTGATTGTACAGAATGCATGAGTAATAACTTCGCTGCGGATAGCTCCAGAACCGATCAGAAGATATTCTTTCCCTGGAGTAGGGTTCTTGGCGCTATTGAAGAAGGTGTTGTCTGCTTTGAAGACGATGACATTAAAAGATCCAGGTGCCAATGCAGGACCTGGAAACTTGGGCAACCTTGGCATTGGCTTCTGTACCTGAGGCATGTGCTCAACGTGATAGTCAAACTGAGGACCAGCAGCAGGCGCAGGAATAGGAGCAGTTGCATCATTGGCTTCATTGACTTCTGGCACATTGGTTGGTGCAGGCTCCACATTTGCTTCAGCCATGACTACGTCATTGGCTTCATTTGTGTTGGTGGTGGCAGCCTCAAGATTCTCAACCTCCACTTGATGAGCTGGAGGGTCGGGCACAGACACGTACTCCTCAAGAATAGCTTCTTCAGTATTGGGGGGAGTAGGGACACGTTCTTCTTCTCGTGTGTCATCGGCTGATGCAGCCGGAATGTCTTCAGCAGCTTTAGCCTCAGACTCGGAGACATTCACAGTAGGAGTGGCATCTGGAAACACTTGACGTGCAACAGATTGGTGGGGCACTTCTCCTTCTAGAACGCTGGAAAGACGGACTTGAGACCTTGGTCCTTTGCGAAGCCTGCGTAACGCTGGCGACGTCTTTGGAGATGGAGTTGGATGGGCCTCAAAGTCATCTTCTTCTTCTTGCCGGGGTGGTGTGACTTTTTGTTGGGGAGTACTCGGGGTGTCTTGTTGTTGTGGGTGATCATCCCATGATGCATCCTGAGCAATTGGCGTCAGAGGATGACCAATGCTAATGAGTTCGCTGTGCGTAAGCACAGGCGATGATACCAGTTGGTGCTCGATCTGAGGAAGAACTACATCATCTTCAACATTTTCATGGTGACCAATGTCTTCAGTAGCGGTGGGATCAACTGCTGGAACATCTTCAACTTCACGAGCCTTTGTGGAAGCAGGCTCATGGACAATCAGTTGGCGCTCTTGATGTTCAGATGCAGGGAGAACCATTGAGATAGGTTCAACAACTAAGGGCTCTATGGGAGCAGCCCGATCCTTCTTGGTCTTGCGCTTCTTCTTGGAGGGAGCAGCATTAGAGGCTTCAGGATGTTTCCTCTTTCTCGCTTCAGCCTCAGCATTCCTCGTCTTCTTCAGTTCTGAAGCGGTTGACCTGACCTTTGGCTTCGAGCCAGTCATGCTGGCTGGGAAGACAATGGGATGTGTTTCCTGCCTTGGTGCTTCGGGTTCGGCCACAGCTGGCTTCTTCTTCATCCTTGCAGCAATCCTGGGATCGATGCCAGGACGACCAAGACCCTTGCGCTTCTCAGCCTCATTGTAGGCTTGCACACACTTGTCAGCCAGGCTCTTCATGCGCTCACGAGAACCTTGAGCTTCTTCACGCTTCTTGAGAAAGGCTTCCTTGAGCTCGTGCAGCATAATCTTGAAGTTTTTCACCTCTTGCACGCTGAGATTGTCCATGTGCTTCTTGAACTGAGCTTTCTCAAAGTCGATCTTTTGCTTCAGTTCAATGATGCGCTGAGCTAGAGCTAGCTCTGAAGCAATTGTGCCATGGAAGGCGACACTAAGGCCAATTGGAAGTTGCAGATCTTCAAAGCTGAGGTTGTGCATGTCAAACCACTCATCAATGAAGTTGTGGATGATTTCCACGTCAAAGAGAGGCAAATCATTGAAGATTTCTGCTTCTTCTTTGCTCTTGATCAGTTGCTCAAGAGTGTCATCTGCAAGATCTTCATCGTTGGACAGATCAATGGTGTCGTTGCGCAGAATAGCAGCAGCAGTCGGTTCTTTGCTGGTGTGTTGCAAAGGCATCTTTACTCTCGAGGGCTCGGAGATGTGTGACAAATCTTCAGACTGCACACTGTCTTCATGAGGTGCAGTAGCCAGTGGCTTTGCCCGTGAGATTTTTGGTGCTGAGGCAGACTTTGAAGCTTTAGCCTTCTTCTGCTTCTGTGGCTTCGGTGGTGCAGGTGCTTCGTCAGATTCAGCATCATCTGCAGGTTGAGCCACGACTGCCCATTGAACCATAATATGAGTGATGAGACCTTCTAGGTTGTAGAAGGGCCCAACCAGATTGGGTTCAGCTTCTCGTGTGCCGTCAGCACGTGGCGCAGAGGGGCCTGGGTTGAAGTCTAATCCCAATGACTTCTTGTTTTCCTTGCCAGAGTTCTGAGCAAACTGATAGTTGCGCTTGAAGAGATTGTCTTCGCGACACCATAGCAGAGAGGATGGGTCGGCATTAGCAGGCTGAGGTCCACGAAGCATGCATGGGTAAAAGCCTTGAGCAATAGCTTCAGACTGTGATTTGGGCTGAAGACCTTTGTATATGATACCTCCCCATGGTCCCTTGATGGCACTCTTCTCAGCATATTCGTCGGTGACGAATCTGTACTTGAACCATTCCTCTCCCCAATGTCTTCGAATCCATTGGATTCGGTTCTTGCGTTCTCCATAGGTTTCTTCTCGATCTGACTTGTATTGCTCATATAGATCTGGTGGCAGGTCCTTAGCAGTGTTTCCACGGCACTGTCTGCCTCCCTTCCTTGCAGATTTCTTTGTAGCCATGAACTTCAAACTGAATGGCTTCAACATGTTCAAAGGTTTCGAAGGCTTCCGCCGGCGGGTCAAACAGGAAATGTCTTCGGGAGAATTTATATGATGCTGTAAGAATTCTGCAAATGAATTCAGACTATGAGAACCAAGGGATTCTCCCACGGACATGTACCTGTGATAGCATTAAGGTGCGAGGGAAGGGGAAGAGGTTATATGCATTCTCAGAAGATTTTGAAGATAAATCAGTTTAGAGGACATTGACCTCATAGTGCGAAGACATTCACTCATAGATAGAGAGTTGGTTCCAGATTTGTACGAATCCACAAATAAGTATAAGTGAGGAATCTAACTACTTTGTGAAGCATAAGTGAACATACTAGGCATATTATGAGATGCAGTATGAAATAGACCCTACTTGTGTGAATAGAAACTTCTTGTGGCAGAAAGTGATGAGTCTATAGGATCAAAGGGGCCGTAAAAAGGAAGTTTTATTTACCACACGAAGAACTGCTAGACGGAGAGGGAGATGAGGCCGAGCAGTTCGATCGTCCGTGCCCTAACTTGGCAATGGAGGACACCTACGGCGACGGCAGAGAAGACGATGTCTGCGGCCGGCATGAAGATGGCGTCGGAGAGGTCGCGACAGCTAAGCGCTTCGTCGCCGGCGTCGTCGAGGGCTAGCGGTGGCGCTAGGGTTTGTGCCAGAGTGGAAGAAAGGATAATGACTATCGTGAGGCATGTATTTATAGGGACAGGGACGGCACAGTGTTATTACACAGGTGCCCCTAGTGATTCACATCTGAAGGACACGTGGCCATCATGCAACATATCGGAGGTTGTTCCACGTTCCCACGCACGCCTGGATTGTCGGGTGGTCGTTCCCACTTCTCTGGTTTCAGGTGAAGGAATTAGCATTGAAAGCAAAATTAATGTTTGTCTCTGTATCTTCTGCTGACAAGGATGCAGAGAATACATTCGACAGTTTCAAGAGAATGCATATGATTTGGAGAGATAGAGTTTAAGATAGAAAGCATAGAGAGGTTAGGGTCCGATCACATTCACATAGTTCAAAAGATTCAACAAGAAGACATAGCCATAAGTGAATGTTGTAGAGGACAGAACACTAGTGTATATATATATGTGAGAAAGACAATCAAACCAACATAGTGAAGATAATCATGAAGACAAGTTGAGAATGAAGACATAGCAAATGTAACGCATGGGTGAAACACTTCAAACAAAAGAATTTGGTGGTGGCGTTACCCACCGTATAGGAAGTATTAGACCTAGACACGGCGCACAATTATCGTGGCGCTCCGAAGTCAAATTCCACATTAATGTATTCAAACTTAGAATGTATGTCTTCATTGATTGAAGATATACTTTACTTCGTGTGTTGCACATCTAAGTCATCAATATGCATAAGTGTTAGGATGTGTGCCTGATCACAGGACATTTGAGGATTCCAAGATATTTAGCTCACACCGTAACTTGCAAAATCTCTTCTCATCCAAGGGCTTGGTGAAGATATCTACCAATTGCTCTTCAGTGTTGACGTGTATGATATCAATATCTTCCTTCACAACATGATCTCTGAGAAAGTGATGACGAATTTCAATGTGCTTTGTCTTCGAGTGCTGAACTGGGTTGTTGGCAATCTTGATGGCGCTTTCGTTGTCGCAGTAGAGTGGCACTTGCTTTAGATGAATGCCATAGTCTTTGAGTGTTTGCTTCATCCACAGAAGCTGAGCGCAGCAAGATCCAGCAGCAATGTATTCAGATTCAGCAGTGGAGAGAGATACACAGTTCTGCTTCTTTGAAGACCAACATACAAGTGATCGTCCCAGAAAATGACATGTGCCTGATGTAGACTTGCGATCCACCTTGTTACCAGCATAATCAGCATCCGAGAAGCCAACCAGATCAAACTCTGAGCCCTTTGGATACCATAATCCTAGTGTTGGGGTGTAAGCCAAATATCGAAGAATTCGCTTCACAGCTAAGTGATGCGATTCCTTTGGTGCCGCTTGGAATCGAGCACAGATGCAAACAGTAAGCATAATATCTGGCCTAGATGCACATAGATAAAGTAAAGAACCAATCATGGAGCAGTATACCTTTTGATCGAACTCTTTACCATTGTCGTCGGGACCCAGATGATGTTTGGCTGGCATTGGCGTCATGAAGCCTTTGCAGTGTTGCATACCAAATTGTCAGCGTTCTAGGAACGGGGGTCCCCAGACTTGCCTGCCTGCGGCCTGCGGCGTGGTTCAAAGGGGGGCCCAGCACGGCCCATCTTCACCAACACAAACTCAAGACCCTCGCGAGGGGCCAAGCCTCGCAGGGCAGACGACACGGAGCTTCCTCAGGCACGACCTCGTCAGGCTGGCTCACGAGGAGGCGGATAAATCAAGGCGGGTTGCCTCGCGAGGTGCCCGTGACGCAAGCTATGATGACTCAGGGCGCTAGGCGGGTGCCAGCCCGCACAGCGTCCTCCTTTCCTCTTTGGTGCAAAGGGGGCAAGCGCAACCGCGGAGTACCGAGGCATCAAGCAAAGGTTGCCATTTCGGTGCAACGAGACCAAGACCAGGAGGACTACGAGATGGAGGTCACCGTGGAGCCCAAGAGGGCGTCATCACCACAGCTTTGCGCAGGCGAAGACTACTTTTGTCAGGATAGCTGATACTTGTTGTCCCCTTTCAAATTAGCCCGCCATTGTTGGCTCCCTTCCCGCTCAATATTTGGGAAGACGACCAGGGCCTCTATAAATAGGACCAGCCACCCACAGAGCAAAAGGGGGTTGGGTGGTAGGAAGAAGGAGGCTCGCTAGAGAGGTGAGAAGCAGAGAGCAAAAGAGAGAGAAAGGTGGCTGAACTCCCCCCATTAGTTCATCGCCCCAGCCAAGAACAGACCCTCGCGAGGCTGTTCTTCCTTGTATTGTTCATCATCATCAGCCCAAGAGGCAATCCACACACCACACACTGGAGTAGGGTATTACACCACAACGGTGGCCCGAACCAGTATAAACCCTATGTCCCTTGTGCTGTTCTTTTCATAGATTTGATCCTAGTGTAGCGGAGGGGTGCAGGTAGGTAGGAGGCGAAATCTCCGCGCGCACCCCAGTGTTCGAACCTCAAGGGTCTGCCGGAACCCGAAATCCGACATTTGGCGCGCCAGGTAGGGGTGCGCCGGAATTCGTCTTCCACCGCTCCATGCCCTTTTGCGTCGTCATCACCATGCCCGACGACCAGGAGGGCAACCCAGACCCATGGGCTGCGTGGCTCACCCGCGCAGAACCGCTCGCCTCGGGCGACCCCGTGCCCAGGCAGCTCGCGGTCCGCAGGGTGATGCGGACAGGCTTCGACAACTCTTACACCGCGGCAGGCACGGTCGGCAGCATGAGCCTCCAATCACGCCGCGACCACGACACCGTACACCCGCCGGGAGCAGGCGAACTCAAGGGCCGCGCTCACGATGGCCCCAGAGCTGCTGCAGTGCAGACTGCTGGAGGGCAGCCACGACGTGCTGCTGGAGCGAGTGGCGGAGCTCCCTGGCTTCCCCGCCTCGGGGGCTCACCCCTTCTCCACCCAGCTCCCATGTCAAGCCCAGGGCGACCCGCCCGGGGGATCTGCGCGTGCCTGCAGGCTCCAAGGCTACTCCGACGCCAGCGAAGCTGTCAACACCGGACCGGCAGCGGCGCTGCCCCCGCCCCCGGTCCGCGAAGAAGAAGGACTCAACGTGACCCGCGGCCCAGTGGGCGGCCTCGCGGCCACCCCGCGGTGGGCGTGACAGGCAGGACCGCGTGGCATGCGGGGCATTACGGCATGGCATTCGGGATGACGGCGCCGGAGGAATACATGCCCCTCATGATGGACCAAGGACACCGTCACGAGAACGAACAAGGCTCGCTCCTCAGCCCAAACTGGGGGGACGAGGCACTAGAAGCTGAGCCTTTCCAGGAGCCCCGGAACGGTCCCACTGGCCACGCTGGAGGCAATGATTATCGGGTACCGCTAATTCTTCAGGAGCAGGTATACGCTAACCATGGATCGCAGGAGGTGCAGGTCGCCGCAGCAAGCAGCTGCCCCGCTCCCACAATCTCCTACCCCTCGGGAGGGGGGCGCAGGGGGCTGCAGGAGAGGGGCCGAGATCCGACATCACCACCGCGGCGTTCGGAGCAAGGTGTTCTTAGGAGGTAGGCCCTCTGCTGGGAAGGTGCCTCAGGGCCTGCCCCTGGCGGAGGACCCGTGGTCGTCGGGGCAACCGCTGGCGACCGCTCTACCCCATCGGTCGGCGTCCTGGTTTCCGGTCGTTGCTGATGGCACTAGAGTGTGGCGCAAGGTGGGGCCCTCATCTAGCGATATGAAGCAAGGCCAGTACCTATGAAGAAGGCCCAGTGCCTGTGAAGCTCGCCGCCCCGTGACACTCTCACGTAATAATGAGTGGGGCTGTACACGCCCCGGAGTCTCAGGGGTGCCGGCCTCAGGCCCTGGGGCTCCCTCCCACGCCCAGTGGCAGCACTTAGCTCCGCGCTGGTGAGAAGACGTCCAAGACTAGACTAGGTGCCGGACACGGCCTTTTGTTTGCTTTTGTTGCTCTTCCCTTTGGTTTTCGTTTTCCCCCGCTGGATTCAAGTTGGATTCGAATTTGAGATTTGCGTGAGTTCGGGGAAGGGGTGCTTAGTCTCGTTCGAGCAATTTCTCTCGTTTCGGTTACCACTTCGGCTCAGCTGCCTCCCCTCGTGAGCCCCTCGCGAGCCAGGTCAGGCCTAGCTTGCGCGCAGCCCAGACTGCCGTCGTCGCGTCCTCTCAGGAGGGCGTCTTACTACAGGTCCAACGAATTCAATCAGGAAACACTCAAGGCACCACTGCCTCCTACGGGATGCCCTAGGGCCAGCATGGGACAAAGGTAAATTAGCCGACTAGCGCGTCACCCAAGCCAACCACTTGGCGCGGGCGCACGGGCAATGTAGCTCCTACTGATACGATAAACGTAAGTTTTACATGAGGGGCTCCCCCTCCAAAATGCTCTCATAGCTATCAGGCCAAAACCTGAGTTCTATTCATATAGGGTAAGCAGGAACGATGCACAATCAGTCGGATGAATCTCCCAATGCGTCCTCAGGAGCGCCATTGGGGCCGTTGCTGGCGTTGCTGAATTCGCCATCGCTGCCCGCATTGCCACCAGCGGCGTCAGGGCCGCCCATCACGCCGCCCTCGTCGGCCGCCGCGATCGCGTCGTCGTTGTCCGAGGCGAAGGCCCTGATAAGAGCCTCCACATGGTCTTCCACCCAGTGCGCCAGCTCACCTCGGACGGCCCGGGGGACTGGGGCAATGGCGGCGTCAAAATCGAAGTGGGGATCCATGCTCCGGAGATGGCTGAAGACACGAGAAAAGGTGCGCCTGAGCAGGGCGCGGCACCTCTCCTCCACCAACCTGTCATCCCTGGTCGACCGTGCCTCCAGCTGCGTCACCACGTCAGTGAAGAATTGAAGATTGCCCGCGTAGTTAATAGCGTGCGGCTCGCCGACGGTCTCCTCGCAGATGTTGCCCAAGGCCGCGTAGGCCCTCTCCCGGAGCGTGGTGAGCATGGGGCCGTGCTCATTCTCCAGGAGCTGCCGCTGGCGTATCTCGTCCGCGTTCTGGCACGCGACGGCCTCAGCCTCCTTCACCCGCTGGCGAAGAAGGAGCACCTCAGCCTGGGAGGTGGTCAGCTCACCTTGCGCCACCTCAAGGGTGGCCCGGGAAGCATTGGCCCGCCGCGTCACCTCCTCCAGCTTGGCCCTCAGGGCAGCAGTCCTGCCTTCGGCTTCGGCCCGGATCAACCCAGCTTCTCCTCGAACTCGTGCTCGAGGTTCAAATGCGCCATCGACACCCGACGTCCGACCTCCTCCAGGACACGGGCTTCCTGTGCAGCGACATCGTCCTCCGCCTGCGTCACCAAGTTTTCCCTCGTCTCCAGACGCTCGTACTCGCGGGTACGTTCGGCGGCTTCCAGCGTCAGCGCCTCCTCACGCTTCTGGAGCTCCGTCGAGTCACCGGAGGCCACCTTCATCGACGCGAGGGCTGCCTCGCGCAGCTCCACCTGCTCCTCCAGCAAGTGGCACCAGGCCAGGAGCTCCCGAGCTCGCTCCTCTGCATCCGTTTGCCGCCGGTCGTCCTCCCAAGCTTCCTCAGCAGCCCGAGACCGGGCCTCCCGAGAGGCCACCAACGACGCCTTGGCCTCTGCTTCATCAAGGTCACGCTGATGGCGCGCAAGGGCGATGGCGCCCTCCAGCTCGCGCCTCTTTGCAGCCAGGCGCAGACCCTCGGCCTGAAGGCGCGCGTCTTCATCAGCAAGCTCCTCACCAAGCAGGCTCACTGCGTCAGTCGCCCTTCAAAGGAATCCTTGGCGTAGAGCGCGACGCTCCCGAGCGCGCTCAAGCACATCTTCCACACCATCATCTGCCCCAAGCAAGCACCGGGGGCTGCTGGTCAGCGCTCCCCCTCCGGGCTGGGGGCTGGGGGCTAGCGCCCTCGCGATGGCCGGGCACGCTGCGTCAGAAGCCCGGCCTGCGGCCAGCCCGACCTCAGGAGAAGAGCGCAGGAAGCGCCTCAGCCAATCGCATTCCACGACCAGGCGAGAAGCCCATGGCAGGTTGGCTATGCCACGAGAAGGCTCGCGAAGGAGGATCGCGGGGTGCGCGGGGCCACGATACGCCTCGGGATGGTTCGCCTCTTTGATCGCCCTCACCACAAGGGCTCCGCTACTTGGGACGCTCGAGGACGGTGGAGGGGGCAAAGCCAAAGGGGACGGCTCCTCAGCCGTCTCAGCAAGCTCGGCTGGAAGGGGCCTGCGGAGCAAGGGTCAGTAAGAGCAACGGAAGGATCAGGAGCAGGGAAAGGAGAAGGCTTACTCATCAGTGGCGAAGTACTTTTTGCGCTTCAGCAGGCGACAAGGGTACCCATCGCCCAGGGCTTCCCTTCTCTTCCGGAGAGCCCCAAAGTCCACGAGGAAGCGGCCTAAGTGTCGGGCGCAGGGATCGACCTGCGACGAAGATGGAGCGTCAAGACGATCAGCGTCAGGGGCGCCTGCCTGATGTGCGCCACCAATCGCCTCCCCAAGAGAAGCAGCTGGAGCCTCAGGGGCCCCAGTCGCAGGTGCAGAGGGCAGCTGTTTGTCACCCTCAGCCTCAACACTACGGGCCCCGATAACTGCTTCCTCATGAGCCTCGCCCGGTGCCGTCACCATGCCGGGAGCCCCTTTGGCCTCTGGCGCCTCGTGCATCCCTGCTCCGCCACTTGAGGAAGAGTCGCCTTGGCCGATTGGAAGGGCAGTCACCACCACTGGATTCTCACGAGGTCCCTGGAGGCCGGCGGGGCGCATCCCCCACCCATCAAAGACGGGCATCTGCTTCACGAAGTCGACCCTGCTCTGGCAGAGGTACAGTAAGGCCCCTCCCTGCCGGATGCTGCCGGGGTTGGGTCCTCGGCCAAGGTCAAGAGCGTTGTCTTCAGCACCTCAGGAGCCAGGTCCTCTTCCTGGAGCCTCATACTATCCTCGCGCCCACGGAAGGCCCACATCCAGCGAGAGTGGCGTTGAAGGGGAGCAACACGGCATAGCAGAAACTCCTTCACCACCTTGGGCGTTGTCACGCCAAGCGACCTCAAGAGCGCGAAGCGGCGCCAGACGAAGACGAGCCGGGGGCTCTCGAGCGTCTCCTGGCCCCAACCCGAATTGGGGACAGCAGGCGAGGTCGGCTCCGATAGCAGGGGGCTGGGCACCCCTGCGTCCACATACAGCCACCGGTCGCGGTACCCAACAGCGGGCAGGGTTAGCTTGAAGTCAATCCTAGAGGCCGCATGAAAGTGCAACTATCCCTAGGTGGTTTTGGTAATTCATAACAACATATAGCTCATTGAGATAATGCTATTCCAAGATGACTATTTCAGGAAGTCTCAATGATTGGCATGGCATGGATGTGAAAGTGGAACCCTCAAAATGCTAAGGACAAACGATTGGCTCAAGCTCAAAGGCTCAAGACTCTTCTTTTCATATTTTAGGGATCCAAGATCACATTGAGTCTTTAGGAAAAGCCAATACTATTAAGGAGGGATGAGGTGTTGCTTAATGAGCCTCTTGCTTCATGTGCTTAGTGATATGCTCCAAAACCCTCAACTACTTTCCCATATCCACATATGACCTAAACCCTAAGCCAAACTCGGTCCTACCGATTCTTTCTATCCGATGCCACCAAGTTTCACTTGTCTTAAGCCACTGCCAAACCCTAGCAAATCGGTTCTACCGATAGGGATCTCGGTCTCACTGAGATGGGATTGCAAACTCTCTGTTTCCCTTTCGTAACTTTTCGGTCTCACCGAAAGAGCGAATCGGTCCCACCGAGATTGCAATGTAAATTTAGTGTTTCCTTTTTGTAACTTTTCGGTGTCACCGAAAGAGAAAATCGGTCCCACCGAGTTTGCCTGACCAACTCTCTGGTTAGCTAATTACCAAATTCGGTCTCACCAAGTTTGTGTAATCGGTCTCACTGAGATTACGTTATGCCCAAACCCTAACCATATCGGTCCCACCGAGTTGCATGTCAGTCCCACCGAAAATCTCTAACGGTCACTAGGTTTACATTTTCGGTCTGACCGAGTTTGTTGATTCGGTCCCATCGAGATTGGAAAACTGTGTGTAACGGTTGGATTTTGTGTGGAGGCTATATATACCCCTCCACCTCCTCTTCATTCGTGGAGAGAGCCATCAGAACACATACACAATTCCTACTCATATGTTCTGAGAGAGAACCACCTACTCATGTGTTGAGACCAAGATATTCCATTCCTACCATACGAATCTTGATCTCTAGCCTTCCCAAGTTGCTTTCCACCCAAATCTTCTTTCCACAAAATCCAAATCCTATGAGAGAGAGTTGAGTGTTGGGGAGACTATTATTTGAAGCACAAGAGCAAGGAGTTCATTACCTACACACCATTTGTTACTTCTTGGAGAGTGGTGTCTCCTAGATTGGCTAGGTGTCACTTGGGGGCCTCCGACAAGATTGTGGAGTTGAACCAAGGAGTTTGTAAGGGCAAGGAGATCGCCTACTTCGTGAAGATCTACCGCTAGTGAGGCAAGTCCTGTGTGGGCGATGGCCATGGTGGGATAGACAAGGTTGCTTCTTCGTGGACCCTTTGTGGGTTGTTGCTTCTTCATGGACCCTTTGTGGGTGGAGCCCTTTGTGGACTCGCGCAACTGTCATCCTTTGTGGGTGGAGCCCTTTGTGGACTCACTAAACCCTTACCCTTTGTGGGTTGAAGTCTCCATCAACGTGGATGTAGGATAGCACCACCTATCCGAACCACGGGGAAAACATCCGTGTCTCCAATTGTGTTTGATTTCTCCAAACCCTTCCCTTTACATTCTTGCAAGTTGCATGCTTTACTTTCCGCCGCCAATATACTCTTTGCATGCTTGCTTGAATTGTGTGATGATTGCTTGACTTGTCCTACAATAGCTAAAATCTGCCAAGAACTAAAATTGGGAAAAAGTTAAGTTTTTATTTGGTCAAGTAGTCTAATCACCCCCCTCTAGACATACTTTCGATCCTACAAGTGGTATCAGAGCTTTGGTCTCCATTTGCTTTGATCTCCATAGCTTTTGGTGGTCATAGCCTTGGTTTCACAACCTAGGAGAGTATGGCGTCTAGCGAGGGAAACTATCACCATAGAGGTCCTTACTTTGATGGTACTAATTTTGCTAGTTGGAAGCATAAAATGAAAATGCATATTCTTGGACATATTGTGTGTGTTGGTTTGCAAGGTGACTTCTTTGATGAGAAAGAACCAAACCATGAAGCTACCGCGGATGAGTTGAAGATGTTGCAGTACAATGCTCAAGCTTGTGATATTCTCTTCAAGGAATCCAAGTTGGATGTGCTTCAAAGTCAACTTGACAAGTTCAAAATGAAGGATGGTGAAGGTGTCGCTGAAATGTACTCTAGGCTTGCTCTCATCACAAATGAGATTGCCGGATTAGGAAGTGAAGAGATGACCGATAGATTCATCATCAAGAAGATTCTAAGAGCCTTGGATGGAAAATATGATACCGTGTGCACATTGATCCAAGTGATGCCCAATTACAAAGATCTCAAGCCAACGGAGGTGATTGGAAGAATTGTTGCTCATGAGATGTCACTTAAGGATAAAGAGGAACTTCACAACAAATCAAGTGGTGCCTACAAAGCCTCGTGTGAAGCCCCTACATCATCAAGTGAGAAACAAGACTTCAATGAAGAATAGAGCTTAATGGTGAAGAACTTCAACAAGTTCTACAAGAGTAGAAGCCAAGATAGAAGCTTCAAGTCAAGGTCCTACAATGACAAAAGATCTTCTAGTCGAGAGCGAAACTGCTATAGTTGTGGAAGACCCGGACACTATTACAATGAGTGTACGGCTCCCTACAAGAGAAGAGAAGATTCTCCAAAAAGAAGAAGCAAAGAATCACCACCAAGAGAGAGAAGGAGTAGAGATGATCGCTATGAACGAAGATACTCACGGAGAAGCAAGGATTCGGAAAGGAAGGAAAAATCATCAAGGAGCTACACAAGACGAAGACATCAAGCTCATGTTGGTGAATGGGTATCCGGCTCCGACTTCGACAGCCACTCCGAGAGAAGTTATCACTCCAACTCCGAAGATACTCAAGATGAAGGTGTTGCCGGTCTAGCACTTGTGTCAACCAACTCCTACGACATATTTGACTCACCAAATGAAGGAATTGGAAGATGCTTCATGGCCAAAGGTCCTAAGGTAACACACCCCGAGTATGTTGATTTCAATAGTGATGAAGATGACTTGTTAGGTGATGATTTGCTTGTTCACAACTCTAGTGATGAATACTATGATGAAACGTCAATTAATCATGCTAATCAAGATAAAACGAATGACAATGATAAGGAGAAGATTGAGGCTCTAACTAAAGAACTAAACACTCTTAAGTTAGCCCATGAAACTATCTTTGAAGATCATCGAGAACTTTTAAGAGCTCATGAGAAATTACGCTTTGAAAAGCTCAATCTTGAGCAAGAGCATGAGTTCTTAAAAGCAATCAATGATGATCTCCGCAAGAAAAGTTCTTCTCACAATGCCAAGCGTTTACTCTTATCCACTTACATGCCTCAAGTCAAGTCTAATAACAAGAACAAGAAAGATTCTTCCTCTAGTAGTAACAATGATCATGCTAAATCCAATATTGTTGCTTCTAGTAGTTCTCTTCATTCCACTAATGATTCTCTTAGCCAAGTTACACTTGAGCGAGAAAATAGCTTATTGAAGGGAATTATAGAGAAAGGAGTGTACAAAAGCCTTGCCGGGAGTAAGCAATTCGAGGAAATTGTGCGCAAGCAAGGAATGCACCGGAAGAATCAAGGTGTTGGTTTTGAACGAAAGTTCAATGCCAATGGAGTTGAGTGGGAAGAAGATCAATACCCCAAGACAAAGTTTGTTCCTCAACAAGAGAAGTATGATACTTCCTTCAAGGGGACACAAGCTCAAGATGATCTTCCACCACAAGACTACAAGCAAAAAGGAAAGGACAAGCTTCAAGAGGAAATTGATGCATTTGAAGAATTTCCTAAGACCTTAGTCAAGTGGATTCCCAAGACTACTTCAAGTTCCACTTCATCAAGTATGACTACAACTCCAAGGATTCCCATCAAGATGGTGTGGATCCAAAAGAAGAAGAACTAGAGAGTTCTTGAGGGTGACTCCGCCAGCATACTTCACTCTTATCATTTTGGCAAGAACAAGTGCAATCAACTTCCACATCTTGCACTAGTTCAAGGAGTCACAAACCCTCTTGTTGGTAAGACAAGGGACAAGGTAACCTAAAAGTTTTCATGGACATCATCTTGTGTGTGCATCACTCTATGTCTATGGATATCCTTGTTTGTTCCTTGTGGGACTAACCCATGTAGGTATTGAAAGTGCAATTCACTCAAATGGATAGCTCCAAGTGATCTACATCAACATTGAGCATCCACATCTTCAACATCTACATGAAGTCATCATCGACAAAACCCGAGGTTAGTTCATCCCTCTAAGGGGGGATATCACATCTAGGGGGAGCTTTACTCTAAGACTTGAGCTAAAGCAACTCTAAAGATGTGAGCACAACAATGCTTTATGTAAAAGTGGTAACCCCACTTGAGCTTAAACGATGAGTATGACCTATGATCAAGTGTTCTCACTTGACTCCTAAGTCAATATACTCATATATAGATGACCTAGTCATCACAAATTGCTTGGTAGATGCTAGAATTGGTTGTGCATGCCTTGTCACATATTTCATTTGCCATCTTATTGTGTGAGCATGATGGTTGCATATTTTACTCATTCGAGGACATCCACTTGTTGTTTTGATTGTTTGGTTTTATTTCCTTTTACCAAGTGGATGGACAAGAATGCCTAAGAACCTCCTCTAGCTATCTATGCTTTCCTCGTCTCAAACTCTATTCATGCTGCATCACAAAATTTGATCAAGTCAGATTCGAACCACTCTGTGTGAGGAGCGCTCGGAGTCCCCGATTCGTCATAGACTTAAACTTCCAAAACCTCTTTATGATTCTCGGTCTGACCGATACCCCACTTTCGGTCCTACCGAGATCATTAAGTTGATCTAGGTTTTCGATCTCGGTGCAACCGATTTGAACATTTCGGTCACACCGAGTTTCAGTAACTGCTTGCAGTTATGAATCTCGGTGCCACCGAGTTGTTCCACTCGGTCACACCGACAAGGTCGGGCTATATATAGTCACGGGCAAAATTTTGGAAATTTTTCCGAACCCCTTCGCCCGCGCGATAGCCTACTCTGCCAACGTGGTCTCCGGATCGTCTCCTCGCCGCCAGCCGCCTCCAGTCGCTGGTCTCCATCGCTGTCAACGGGAATTCTACCCCACCGTTGCCGCCGTAACGAGTCTCCGCCAAACTAGGGTATGGACTCGATCTTTGTGCTATTCTCCAATCCGATTCTTAGCACATTGTGATCATCATGATTCTGGCTACGATTGAAACACTCCTGTCCAGTCAATGCATTCATAGATTAGGTTTGATTCGAAAATTTTAGGGTTAGGTTTCCGCCGAAACCATCTCGGACCCACCGAGTTGAAAAACTCGGTCCCACCGATTTGTCTTATGCCATTGCACAAGTGAGACTCGGTCTGACCGAGAATTACTTATCGGTGTGACCGATTTTGGAACTCTGTGAAACCCTAGCAGTCTCGGTGCCACCGAACTGTGACTCGGTCCAACCGAGTTCACTAGATTAGGTTCCAAAACTGCTTCGGTATCACCGAGTTTGAAAATGGGTAGATCCGAGATGATTTCAGTGGGAAACTAAAACTAAGTTTTTGGATCATTCTTTTTGCAAAGATCTCTGCATTTTGTGATGCTCATCCACTCTACCTCATCTATAAACTATTCACAGGGTCAGCAGTTAGCTTGTTCGACATGTCAGATCAGAGTGACAGCCAGAATGTGTCAGAACAGCAAGTGGTGATGAGTGAGGGCACTAGTCCCTCCAGCTCTTCAGATGATGGCAGCAGAAGTACCCCAAGCAATCTGCCAAAAGCTGCCACTGGACAGAGGAAGAAGAGAACTTCAGATCCTGAAGATGAAGATTATGTGGCAGAGGAAGAGGCCACATCAAAGAGAGTTGAGCCAGCTCAAGGCACAAAGCCAGGACTGAAGATCAAAAGGCCAGCAGGCAGGTAGCCTATGTCAAAGGCTAGAGCTTCAACTGAAAAGCCCGCACCCATAGAGCCAGTTGCTGCTGAAGGCAAGAAGAGGAAGGAAAGGGTCAAGAAGACCGTAGCCAGAGTGCTTGGAAAGGCTTCCATCATGGAAGAAGAGGAAGAAGAAGAGGTAGCTGCACCAGCACCTAAGGCACCCAAGCTAATGGGTGATGCCATAAGATCAGGGGCAGCTGCTTCCGAGGCCAAGCCAGCTTCAAAGCCAAAACCAAAGAGAAATACAAGAAGCATCCCAGCTGCTGAAAAGAACAAGGCCCCAGTGCTTGAAGCTGCAGAAGAAGAGGAAGAGAATGTTCTGAGAAAGCTCAAGCCCAAGATCCCAGACCACAACGATGCTCATCCTGTGGCTGAAAACATGAATCTTAGGAGAGACTCAGGGCTGAGGAAATGGAGAGAAGCAGATCCGTATGCTTCAAGGAGAAGGACTACTGTGGATTACAGATTTCACACCAAGGAACAGCAAGACTTCTATGAGACAGTTTTGCTTGACAAGAAGCCAATAGTTTGTGACATGAGATGGGTCGACTGGACCTACATGAAGGAAAATGAGGAACACTACCCTGGAGTGTATGACAGCTTTAGTGCGTGTGGAGTTGCAGACTTTGTTGGGCAGAAGCTCACAAAGTGGAACGAGGAGCTAATCATGCAGTTCTACTCCACAGCACACTTTTACCCAGATGGAAAGATCACATGGATGTCAGAGGGTACGAGGTACCAATCTACTGTTGCTGAGTGGGCACAGCTCATCAATGCCCCGGAGGAGCATGAGGATGACTTGGATATCTATGCCAAGAAGAAAATGGATCATAACTCAATGTCCAATATGTACAAGGAAATTCCCAATGAAGCTCTTGATACTTTCAAGTTTGGGTCTGTGCATTATCTTCTGTCAGGGCTGCCTACTATAAATTGGATATTGAGGCACACTCTCTTGCCCAAGTCTGGAGATCACAAGATGATCAGCGGCCATGCAATCAATTTGCTTCATGTATTTGATGTACCTCAGAAATTCAAAGTCATGAGCCTCATAGTCGAGACTATCAAGAGGACTGCAGCAGACCAGAAGAGGAGCTGTGGGTATGCCCCACAAATTCAGGAGCTCATTAACTCCAAGATGGGCATGGGCATATACTTGTTGGACAAGGAACACTTGCCCATCCGTCCAGATTTTGAGGACAATCAAGTAGTGATGACTGAAAATGAACCATCGTCTGCCCAAGCACAAGCAAATAAGGAGAAGGCAAGGAAGAAGAAAGCTGCCAAGATGCCAACTCAAGAGGAGGCATCTGAGTATTTCTTGAAGACCAAACAAGAGCAGCTTGGTTACCTGATTGCATCCACCCTGCGGATTGAGAAAGGACTAGCCACCCTAACTCAAAACCAAGCAAGCCTAGAGAGAATCATGGAACAAAAGTTCTATGACTTGGATGTCAAGGTGACAGAGATTCAGACTGCAGTGGAGCAGCTCCAGGATGACATGCAGGAGAGGAGAGGCAGGACTACCACTCATGCCTTTGCCAGAGTGCCACGAGGTCTGAGGTCGTCTGCCGTGCCAGTTGCTGACACCAGAGCCACCACTTCAGCACCAGCTACAGCCTCAGTTCCACCAGCTCCAGCATCTACTTCAGCTCCAACTCTAGAGTCTACTTCAGCGTCTACAGAAGCCTTCGTCCTTGGAGTGATCCGGACTCCACCACCACCAGAAGATCAAGCCTGAGTGTCGATCTAGCACTATGCATTTTCTAGGAACTTTTTGGTAACTTGTTGCCAAAGGGGGAGAAAAATGTATAGATCATAGGCTTCGAGAGAGAGAGAGTGTGTTGCTTTTTTCTCTCTTGCTTTATTTGGTGGTTTTTCGAACTTTGTTTTCTTTTGAGTGCTTGCGATACTACGTCATTATCTGTGAGACATTGATGATCATCTGTTTGATCATAAGCTACACTTAATGTTTGCTTAATGCTATTATCTTATCTATCTTATGTGATCATTCACTATTCTTGGTGATGAGTGCATGTATTTCATTCTTATCATTTTAAGCGCTCCACCAAGATGTATGTGACAAGGAAGAGTAACCCATGACTCTAACTCTTTGTGCATTTGCAGTCCAAAGCAAATTTTAAATATGCACAAATTTAGGGGGAGCTCTTACTTATCACATACTTCTCAAAGCGACGATATATTTCATGCTTATTATCATTTGTCGAAGCTTTGATCTATATGTTGTCATCAATTACCAAAAAGGGGGAGATTGAAAGTGCAACTATCCCTAGGTGGTTTTGGTAATTCATAACAACATATAGCTCATTGAGCTAATGCTATTCCAAGATGACTATTTCAGGAAAGCTCAATGATTGGCATGGCATGGATGTGAAAGTGGAACCCTCAAAATGCTAAGGACAAACGATTGGCTCAAGCTCAAAAGCTCAAGACTCTACTTTTCATATTTTAGTGATCCAAGATCACATTGAGTCTTTAGGAAAAGCCAATACTATTAAGGAGGGATGAGGTGTTACTTAATGAGCCTCTTGCTTCATGTGCTTAGTGATATGCTCCAAAACCCTCAACTACTTTCCCATATACACATATGACCTAAACCCTAAGCCAAACTCGGTCCTACCGATTCTTTCTATCCGGCGCCACCGAGTTTCACTTGTCTTAAGCCACTGCCAAACCCTAGCAAATCGGTTCTACCGATAGAGATCTCGGTCTCACCGAGATGGGATTGCAAACTCTCTGTTTCCCTTTCGTAACTTTTCGGTCTCACCGAAAGAGCGAATCGGTCCCACCGAGATTGCAATGTAAATTTAGTGTTTCCTTTTTGTAACTTTTTGGTGTCACCGAAAGAGCAAATCGGTCCCATCGAGTTTGCCTGACCAACTCTCTGGTTAGCTAATTACCAAATTCGGTCTCACCGAGTTTGTGTAATCGGTCTCACCGAGATTACGTTATGCCCAAACCCTAACCATATCGGTCCCACCGAGTTGCATGTCAGTCCCACCGAAAATCTCTAACGGTCACTAGGTTTACATTTTCGGTCTGACCAAGTTTGTTGATTCGGTCCCACCGAGATTGGAAAACTGTGTGTAACGGTTGGATTTTGTGTGGAGGCTATATATACCCCTCCACCTCCTCTTCATTCATGGAGAGAGCCATTAGAACACATACACAATTCCTACTCATATGTTCTGAGAGAGAACCACCTACTCATGTGTTGAGACCAAGATATTCCATTCCTACCATACGAATCTTGATCTCTAGCCTTCCCAAGTTGCTTTCCACTCAAATCTTCTTTCCACAAAATCCAAATCCTATGAGAGAGAGTTGAGTGTTGGGGAGACTATTATTTGAAGCACAAGAGCAAGGAGTTCATTACCTACACACCATTTGTTACTTCTTGGAGAGTGGTGTCTCCTAGATTGGCTAGGTGTCACTTGGGAGCCTCCGACAAGATTGTGGAGTTGAACCAAGGAGTTTGTAAGGGCAAGGAGATCGCCTACTTCGTGAAGATCTACTGCTAGTGAGGCAAGTCCTGTGTGGGCGATGGCCATGGTGGGATAGACAAGGTTGCTTCTTCGTGGACCCTTTGTAGGTGGTTGCTTCTTCGTGGACGCTTTGTGGGTGGAGCCCTTTGTGGACTCGCGCAACCGTCATCCTTTGTGGGTTGAAGTCTCCATCAACGTGGATGTAGGATAGCACCACCTATCCGAACCACGGGAAAAACATCCGTGTCTCCAATTGCGTTTGATTTCTCCAAACCCTTCCCTTTACATTCTTGCAAGTTGCATGCTTTACTTTCCGCTGCCAATATACTCTTTGCATGCTTGCTTGAATTGTGTGATGATTGCTTGACTTGTCCTACAATAGCTAAAATCTGCCAAGAACTAAAATTGGGAAAAGGTTAAGTTTTTATTTGGTCAAGTAGTCTAATCACCCCCCCCTCTAGACATACTTTCGATCCTACACCGCAGTCTCAGGCTCGGCAATGAAGCTCACGCACGCCCAGCATTGGGTAGGGTCGACAAGATGCAGCGAGAAGAAGTGGCGCAGCAAGGCAACCGAAGGAGGGATGCCCACCATGGCTTCGCAAACAAAGGCGAAGACTGAAAGGAGGGTGATGGACTCCGGACTTAGATGCATCATGTGGATCTGATAGTGGGAGAGCACGGCGTTGAAGAAATCAGAAAAGGGGGGAACCAGACCTGCCCACAGGGAGTCGGCAAAATATGGGACCTCGGTAGCTATCCTGTCGATGGAGAAGTGGGGCGCGGGCCAGGCCGTCGTCCTCCCGCATTCATTGAAGATGGTGGCCAGAGCCAAGCTGACCTTGCCCAGGCCCTCGGCGGGGGCCTCCAACGGCGGCGGGCAAGGCGGAGACACGGGATTCTTCCCTCTTCCCTTCTTCGTCGGGACCATGGCGATAGGAAAGGGGGGGGGGAGGATTCGCGATTGAATTGAAAACAGAAACCAGGGTTCGAGCGGAGGAAGGACAGGAAGCGCTCGAGCGATAAAAGGGGAACGACTGTGTACGACTACGGGTCCGCCTAGCAAGGCGCAAGATAAGGAGGGCGTGGGGGAACAGTGCCGCCCACGTCCAATCAACTGTCGCGCGGCGCCTAAGGCCGCAGGCTGTTAGGGCCCGCGGCGCTTCGCTCTTGCCCTTCCGCCTCCCTGCACGGCCAAGTCCGGGTGCGCCTTGGGCCCAGGGGCTATTGTCGGCGTTCTGGGAACGGGGGTCCCCAGACTTGCCTGCCTGCGGCCTGCAGCGTGGTTCAAAGGGGGGCCCAGCACGGCCCATCTTCACCAACACAAACTCAAGACCCTTACGATGGGCCAAGCCTCGTGGGGCGGATGACACGGAGCTTCCTCAGGCACGGCCTCGTTAGGCTGGCTCACGAGGAGGCGGAGAAATCAAGGCGGGTTACCTCGCGAGGTGCCCGTGACGCAAGCCATGACGACTCAGGGCGCCAGGCGGGTGCCAGCCCGCACAGTGTCCTCCTTTCCTCTTTGGTGCAAAGGGGGCAAGCGCAGCCGCGGAGTACCGAGGCATCAGGCAAAGGTTGCCATTTCGGTGCAACGAGACCAAGACCAGGAGGACTACGAGACGGAGATCACCATGGAGCCCAAGACGGCGTCATCACCAGAGCTTTGCGCAGGCGAAGACTACTTTTATCAGGATAGCTGATACTTGTTGTCCCCTTTCAAATTAGCCCGCCATTGTTGGCTCCCTTCCCGCTCAATATTTGGGAAGAGGACCAGGGCCTCTATAAATAGGACTAGCCACCCACAGAGCAAAAGGGGGTTGGGTGGTAGGAAGAAGGAGGCTCGTTAGAGAGGTGAGAAGTAGAGAGCAAGAGAGAGAGAAAGGTGGCTGAACTCCCCCCATCAGTTCATCGCCCCAGTCAAGAACAGACCCTCGCGAGGCTGTTCTTCCTTGTATTGTTCATCATCATCAGCCCAAGAGGCAATCCACACACCACACACTGGAGTAGGGTATTACACCACAACGGTGGCCCGAACCAGTATAAACCATGTGTCCCTTGTGTTTTTCTTTTCATAGCTTTGATCCTAGCATGGCGGAGGGGTGCAGGTAGGTAGGAGGCGAAATCTCCGCGTGCACCCTAGTGTTCGAACCTCAAGGGTCTGCCGGAACCCGAAATCCGACACAAATTTCTTCAGGCAATCTTGGAGGTACTTCTCTTGAGATATAAAGATGCCGTTGCGTTGCTGACGTATTTGGAAGACCAAGGAAGAACTTCAGCTCACCCATCATGGACATCTGATATTGCTCTTGAATCATATATGCAAACTCTTCACTGTATTTCTGATTGGTGCAGCCGAAGATAATGTCATCCACATATATTTGGCACACAAATAGTTCACCATCATATGTCTTCGTGAAGAGAGTGGGGTCGAGGGAACCAGATTTGAAGCCTTTGCTCTTCAGGAAGTCTTTGAGTGTGTCATACCAAGCCCGAGGGGCTTGTTTGAGGCCATACAGTGCCTTGTTGAGCTTGTACACCATGTCAGGATGTTTTGGATCTTCAAAGCTAGGCGGTTGTGCAACATACACTTCTTCTTCAATCTTGCCATTGAGAAAAGCGCTCTTCACATCCATTTGATATAGAAGTATGTTATGATGATTTGCATAGGCCAGCAGTATGCATATGGCTTCAAGTCTAGCCATAGGAGCAAATGTTTCATCGAAGTCAATCCCTTCAACTTGAGTGTACCCTTGAGCAACGAGACGAGCTTTGTTTCTAACAACTTGACCATGCTCATCTTGCTTGTTGCGATATATCCATTTGGTGCCTATTATATTGTGCTTGCGAGGATCAGGACGCTTAACCAGTTCCCATACATTATTCAACTGAAACCGTTGAAGCTCTTCTTGCATAGCTTGAATCCATTCAGGTTCCATGAAGGCTTCTTCAACTTTCTTGGGTTCAGATATTGAGACAAATGCGAAGTGCCCACAGAAATTTGCTAGCTATGTCGCGCTTGAACGAGTGAGTGGACCTGATGCATTCATGCTATCAATTATTATCTCAATCTGTACTTCATTTGCAACACGAGGATGTACAGGGCGAAGATTTTGCTCTTTCTGATCATTGTCATTGTTAGAGGGATTGTCTTCAGGCTGAGCATTGTCTTCAGGTTGATCAGGTGCGGAGATGATAAGTTCCTCTTCAGGCTGAGCTTCAGATGGTATGATGTCTCCAGTTCCCATAAGTTTGATTGATTAACTGGATGGAACTTCATCTAGCACATTTGGCAGGTGCTCTCTTCGTGAGCCGTTCGTCTCATCAAACCGCACATCCACTGTTTCAACCACTTTATAGTGAAAAAGGTTGAAGACTCTGTAGGAGTGTGAATCCTTTCCATATCCAAGCATAAAACCCTCATGTGCTTTTGGTGCAAATTTTGAAGTGTGATGTGGATCCTTGATCCAGCACCTAGTGCCAAATACTCTAAAGTAACTGACATTTGGCTTCTTGCCAGTAAGGAGCTCATAGGATGTCTTGTTCAGAAGCTTGTGAAGATAAACACGGTTGATGATATGGCAGGCAGTATCAATGGCTTCAGGCCAGAATTTTCTTGGAGTCTTGTATTCATCAAGCATCGTCCGAGCCATCTCAATAAGTGTTCTGTTCTTGCGTTCGACGACGCCATTCTGTTGTGGCGTGTACGAAGCTGAGAATTCATGTGTGACGCCCAAAGTATCAAGATATGTATCCAGGCCAGTGTTCTTGAATTCAGTGCCATTGTCACTTCTGATGTGCTCTATCTTGGCGCCATAGTTGTTCATTGCTCGATTGGCGAAGCGTCTGAAGACATCCTGCACTTCAATCTTGTAGAGGATTATATGCACCCAAGTATATCTTGAATAATCATCAACAATGACAAAGCCATAGAGACAAGCAGTAGTAGTAAGAGTTGAGTAATGAGTGGGACCGAAAATATCCATGTCGAGCAGTTCGAAGGGTTGAGTAATTGTCATGATTGTCTTCGAGGGATGCTTGGCCCTCGTCATCTTTACTGCTTCACAGGCACCGCAGAAGTGATCCTTCTTGAACTTGACGCCCTCGATGCCTATGACATGCTTCTTCCTTGCACGGGTGTGGAGGTTCCTCATGCCAGCATGCCCCAGCCTCCGATGCCAGAGCCAACATTCATAAGCTTTTGCTAGAAGACATACTGCAAGTTGTGGTCTTGCTGAGAAATCTACCACGTACAAATCATCTTTCCGATACCCTTCAAACACTAGAGACTTGTCAGATTCCATTAAAACAAGGCAATGATATTTTCCAAACATCACAATCATGTTTAAATCGCAAAGCATTGAGACAGACATTAAGTTGAAACCATGAGATTCAACAAGCATGACTTTATCCATGTGTTGATCCTTTGAGATTGCAACTCTACCTAGACCCAATACCTTGCTTTTACCAGTGTCAGCAAATGTGATGTGACTTTTGTCAGATGGACGTAAGGTTGAGTCCACGAGAAGGCTTCGCTTGCCAGTCATGTGATTGGTACACCCACTATCAATAATCCATTCTGAAGCAGCTGGTGTCGTACCCTACAGTGCAGTTAGGGGGATAGGCTTCACGAAGAGAATTGTGAAGCAAAAACATTTGATGAGCCAGTGGATTATGAAAGCTTAGATCAAGATTAGGACTGATAGGGCAAGTAGCAAGCAACTCAGGAACAAAGTACATAATAATACCATTTGGGCATTTGATCTTGCGCCCTACAAGATGCTTAAGGTCGCCAGCAATAGCGTCAGACGATTTTGGTTTTCGGCTGGAGACCTTCCCCTGCAAAAGAGAGCTAAGCTTTCTTAGCCACCCACATCTTCAAGGATGGCTTCGAAGCAATGAGTCTAAGTGCAGCATCTGAGAACTTTGGCTTTGGAGCCCTAGCAAAAAGTCTTGCAGGTGGACAATAGTACTCATAAGAATAAGTAGAATAGTTCTTGGTCTTATGAACATGGCGGTTTGATGAAACGCGCTCATATTCACAGGCCCGAGTGTGGTTTCCCTGCAAAACATTTGCTTAGTGTGACTCAGGTGAGTCCTCTGTCTGTATGAAGCCTTTGGACCGTATGAAGCCTGTGGTCTGGGGTTTTTCTTCTTCACCTGTGGTGTCATGATGACATTCACAGGAAGATTTTCCAAACACCTTTTCGGCACCCAGACCTTCTTCATAGGCGGCCCATTCCTGCAGTTAGTACCAATACACCTGGCAAACACTTCACCATTCTGATTCTTAGACAGTTTATAGTTTGCATCAAAGGATTCATTAATAACAATGGGATTAGCACAAGTGAAGCTAGATAGGGTGGATGGATCCGATGAAGGTTCCTTTGCAGCAACCCATGTAGTTTTGGGGTACTGCTCAGGTTTCCAGTAAGATCCATCATCATTCATTTTCCTTTTGAACCCAACACCCTCTTTCCTATGGATTCGGTTAAGGATCTGCCTTTTGAGGATATTGCATAGTGTCTGATGCCCTTTGAGACTTTTGTACATCCCTGTTTCAAGCAGTGTCTTCAACCTAGCATTCTCATCAGCAATAGCAGTGGTATCCTCAGCAGAGGGGTTAGTTACCACATCAACAGTTGAAGATATTGCAATAGTAGCAGCAGTAAAACATTCAGCAACAGAAGTAGCGTTATCACGCTCAATGCATTTAAGACATGGTGGTTCAAATCCTTCCTGAGCTGAATTGATCTGTTCGGCGCGAAGTGACTTGTTTTCCTTTTGAAGATCTTCATGAGCTTCTCTCAATTTCTCAAGATCTTGCTTCCTTTGAAGATAATCATAGGAAAGCCTTTCATGAGTTGTTGAGAGTGTTTCATGACGACTTTCAAGTTCCTGCTACTTAACATGAAGATTTTTTATGTCTTCAATTAAGGACTGAGATCGAGTCATTTCAGCATCTAACAGATCATCACTTTTGTCTAACACTTTTTGAATGTGTTCCATAGCTTTCTGTTGTTCAGTTGCAATTTTAGCAAGTGTTTTGTAGCTGGGTTTGGAACCACAATCAGAGTCATCGTCACTAGATGTTTGATAGTGAGTAGTGTGTGTGTTTACCTTGGCACCGCGTTCCATGAAGCAGTAGGAAGGAGCGGAGTAGTCCTTGTCATTTGCATCGGTGTTGGTGATGAAGTCATTGTCTTCAGTGTTCAAGATGGACTTGGCAACGTATGTTGTAGCCAGACTCGCAACGTCAGAATCGGACTCCTCCTCAGACTCCACCTCCGCCTCCTCAGAAGCGGACTCCTCCTCAGAATCCATTTCCTTGCCAACAAACGCACGTGCCTTGCCAGATGAGCTCTTCTTGTGTGATGAATACTTTGAGGAAGAATTGGAAGAAGACTTTGAGTATTTCTTCTTCTTATTGTCGTCAGAGTCATACTCCTTGATCTTCTTCTTCTTGTTGTTCTCATTGTCCCACTGTGGACACTCAGAGATGTAGTGGCTAGGTTTCTTGCACTTGTGACATGTTCTCTTCTTGTAGTCATGAGCAGAAGCTTCATCATTCCTTGAGCTTGATCGTGAAGACTTTTGAAGCCTTTCTTCTTGGTGAATTTTGGAACTTCTTCACAAGCATAGCAAGCTCCTTTCCAATGTCTTCAGGATCATCAGAACTGCTGTCAGATTCTTCTTCAGATGAGGAGACAGCTTTTGCCTTCAAGGCACGAGTTCGCCCATAGTTGGGACCATAGATGTCTCTTTTCTCAGAAAGCCGAAACTCGTGTGTGTTGAGCCTCTCAAGTATGTCCGACGGATCGAGTGTCTTGAAATCAGGACGTTCTTGGATCATCAGGGCTAGGGTGTCAAACGAACTGTCAAGTGATCTCAGGAGTGTCTTGATGACTTCATGCTTGGTGATCTCAGTAGCGCCGAGGGCTTGAAGCGCATTTGTGATGTCAGTGAGTCGATCGAACATGAGCTGGACATTCTCATTGTCATTTCTCTTGAAGCGGTTGAAGAGGTTGCGAAGGACACTGATTCTCTGATCTCTCTGGGTTGAGACGCCTTCTTTGACCTTGGAGAGCCAGTCCCAGACTAGCTTAGATGTTTCCAAAGCACTCACGCGGCCATACTGTCGTTTGGTCAGATGACCACAGATGATATTCTTGGCCGTAGAGTCCAGTTGAACGAACTTCTTGACATCAGCAGCAGTGACACCTTCGCCAGCCTTGGGAACGTCGTTCTTGACGACATACCATAGGTCGACATCAATGGCTTCAAGATGCATGCACATCTTATTCTTACAGTAGGGATATTCAGTTCCATCAAAGACGGGGCACGCAGCGGAGACTTTAATTATCCCTACAGTCGACATAGCTAAAAATCCAGGTGGTTAAACCGAATCACACAGAATAAGGGAGTACCTTGCTCTGATACCAATTGAAAGTGCTAGTGATCGACTAGAGGGGGGTGAATAGGCGATTTTTATGAAAGTCTTCAAAACATGGAAGTTTCGAAGACAAACGATAGAAATAAACCTATTACCATGCAGTGGAAGGTAGACTACACTAGACAAACCATAGTCAAGTATTCAATGAAGTGAAAGCACAATGACTAATAGCAGCTAGGCAGTAAAGATCGGGTAGGAAGATATTGTGAAGCCAATCAGAACAAGCAGTCACTCAGTGAAGACAAAAGATAATGCAATCATAAAATGACTTCACAAGGACCAACTATAAATAAAGAGATGGGAAGGATAGAACCAGTGAGCTTGGTGAAGACAAAGATTTGGTAGACCAGTTCCAACTGCAGTGACAGTTGTATGTCTGGTTAGGGCGGCTAGGTATTTAAACCTGAGGACACATAGTCCCGGACACCCAGTCCTGAACACGCAGCTCAGAACACTCAGTCCTCACCGTATTCCCCTTGAGCTAAGGTCACACAGACCTCGCCCAATCACTCTGGTAAGTCTTCGAGGTAGACTTCCAAACCTTCACAGACTTCGTTCACCGGCGATCCACAATGACTCTTGGATGCTCAGAACGAGACGCCTCACCGGCTGGAGGATTCACAGTCCTCAAGTGTAATAAGTCTTTAGATCACACAGATAGGAAGACTTAAGTGATGCCTAACACTCTTTGGCTCTGGGTGGTTAGGGCTTTATCCTCGCAAGGAATACTCTCTCAAAGGCTTCGAGGTGGGTTGCTCTCAGACGACAAAAGCCGTGCTTTAACTCTGAGCAGCCAACCGTTTATGGTTGTAGGGGGTGGGCTATTTATAGCCACTAGGCAACCTGACCTGATTTGTCCGAAATGACCCTGGGTCACTAAAGAACTGACACGTGTTCCAACGGTCAGATTTCAAACACACACGGCAACTTTACTTGGGCTACAAACAAGGCTGACTTTATCCAACTCTGGACAAGATTTGCTCTCATAGTCTTCACTCGAAGACATTGGATTTTGGTTAAGCATCACTTCAGTCATTCTGACTGGTTCTCTTGGACCCCACTTAACAGTACGGCGGTTCCTATGACTCAACAAAGAAAAACACAGAACGGCTAAACTGCTAAGTCTTCGCGCTCCATGGTCTTCACGCGATGTCTTCTCTTGTCATAGTCTTCGATGTGAATGTCTTCACATACCACCTTTGACTTCAATGTCTTCATACATTTTTAGGGGTCATCTCTGGTCGGAAAACCGAATCAATGAGGGACTTCTACATGTGTTATCCTGCAATTCTCACAAACACATTAGTCCCTCAACTAGGTTTGTCGTCAATACTCCAAAACCAACTAGGGGTGGCACTAGACGCACTTACAAATACAAACTATGAAATGGAAACAATTGAGTATGCAATCTGAGGGCATTCAAGTTGTAATGGCTATAGCTTTTGATAAGAACAACATATGTTTCTCGACCAAGTTGATTCTTTTGATTTTTGAGTGTTTATAGTGTGGACCTCTAGTTCTGCCATATCATTTATATGTTTCTGTTGTTGCATGCTACAAGTTGGTCTTACAAAAGTACTCCTAGTCTTGTTATCATGTTGCCCACTGTATCTTGTTAACATATTGCATGCTATTTTCTTTCCTTGGTATATTATGGCAAACCCAGCAAGTGTGGAATCTTGACTTCCTATTTGTCGAATATAATCACGGTGTAATTTTCTGCCACATACCTTTAATCTGTGAACCTGCAGCTATTTAACTTTGAACTCGGAACCTGTAGCTAACACTTGTTTTTTCCTGATGTTATTTAGTGGATTGTATAATTATTTCTTGAACACAAGCTGAGTGTAGGTATGCGGGGTATGCTTTTGTTGATCCATAATTTGTGATTCCGATATATCATAGTGGCTATCCAAGATAACAGTAGGTAGTTAGAGTTTGTGTGGCATTTCTGCTTCTATGGTCAGAGTTTGTTTTACTTGAATACAAAATATAAAACGGAAAAACATCCCTCTGGGATATGAAGGCATTTAATTTCACCACCTAACAGCAAGTCAGTTTTGTTTATATATCTTTAGCCACTATTCATTAACAACAAGTCAGTTTTGTTTATAGTTGAAAGTAAGTGTGTGGTTTGAAATTTCCATCTGATTATGGCATCTAGAATTAATGTTTATGAACAAGAAGAATAAACCTACTACTGCTGCTGTTATGCCTGTATTCACTGCTGCTACTGCTGTACTTGTGATGATGTTGTACTTGTGATGATGCTACTTGTGATCTTCTGAAATGACCCATTGGCGACTTCATTACGCGGGGATAATGATTTTGCAGGTACCCCGAGAGGCCCTTGAGTTTGCCGGAATGTCGATTAACTTCCGTTCCAGCAAATTCGGGTACTCCATATGTCCTATTTTCAGCAAAGGTCATGCTAAAATTTTCCGTGAATTTTAGCATGACTTTGCTAAAAATAGGACATATGGGGTACTTGCGACTAATGCATGGGCCGGGGTATCTTAGTACTTAGTTAAGTAGGATCAACTACCCCGCCATTCTTGCTGCATTAAACCATAGGTGGCAATGGAGCCAAGTGATTAGGCCCAACTTAGAATTCTCCTTAGCATCGATAAACCCTAGATGATAAACCCAACATAGGTGGCAATAGAGCCAAGTGATTAGTGCCAAGTGTAGGCCCAACCTAGGGTGCCTCGGCATCGATAAACCCTAAATGATGAAAACTTAACTTAGCATTTAGGGTGCCTCGGCGTCGACAAACCCTAAATGATGAAACCTTGGCTTTTAGGGTGCCTCGGTGTCGCGACGAGAACCTAAATGATGCACGCTTAGGCTTTTAGGGTGCCTCGGCGTCGACAAACCCTAAATGATAAAATCTTAGCTTTTAGGATGCCTCGGTGTCGTCAAACCCTAAATGATGAGACCATGATCTTGTTCCTTGACAATAACCAACTTTTTGACCAAACTTTTTTCCTATTTAGAGTGAAACATGGCCCACAACGATGAGGCCGGCGCTTCAGGCGGCAAGCAATTCTGGGAGCTGTCCCAGGAGTTGGAGGAAGAACCTCACCGCTATGAGGACGCCGCGGAAGACACCCATCCTGACTACACAACCCCTAGTGGCGTCGGGGATGACACCACTGATGATGGCACCGAGGATGCCACCACTGATGATGGTGGCGCACACGTAGATGGCAGCCAACCGAAGAGGCAATGGAAGGACCGGCGCCCGAGCGTGCTCGACACCGTCAAGGAGAAATTTACTGAAGTGAACTCCGACGGGCATCCGACGGCGCCCAAAGAAGTAGTCAAGGGGTACTCGGTTCAGCTCGGGTGCATTCTCCGGAGCACCGTCTCGATCAACACCGAGAACCTAGGGCATAAGGACCGATGGAATTTGCGCAGCTTCCTCTTCATGAAGTTGCACGAACGATACAAGTTCCCCGCTGACTTTGCAAACACACGCCTCTCAGGGAATAAAGTGAACAATGCCGCCCTCACGAGGATGAGCACGACCCTATCTACTTGGAGAAGCACGGTGAAGGCAATGATTGAAAAAGGTGGTAGTTATGAGAAGATCAAGGCGAAATATCCTTTGATGAGCGAAGATGACTACAAGGAGTTCAAGATCAAGTGCGAGAGTAGCGCAACCTCCGAATCAAGTCAGTGGGGGAAAGAAATGTGGAAGTTGAACTTAGGGGTCCACCAACTCGGTCCCGGCGGTTACAGAGTGGCGGAGCCTATATGGGACAAGGAGGACGCAGAGCGTGCCGAGCAAGGCCTACCGCCCCGCTTCGAGAAATACCATGACAAGCAGACCAGGAACTTTCTCAGGGCTTGGTACAAGGAGGACCCGGTAACAAAGGAGCTTACCACGGATCCGAAGACCAGGGCGCTTGAGCTTGTTCTGGTAAGGAATACACCCCCGCGTAATTAGCTCCATATGGTTGCATTCTAATTAATCCCGAATATTTCTAAATGGTTCACGTTCCTTCCGCAGGACAATGAAAGCAGTAGCGCGGGGTCGTCTCAGAGCTCCCCTTTCGACACCCCTTTAAATAGGGCGTTGAACGTAACGAAAAACAAGGATAAGCTCAGTAAGCCAACGTCAGCTGGTCATGTGGCCGGCAAAGGCTTGTCCACAAAATGGTCATCATACTATACCACCGGTGGGCGAAAGGAGAAAAAGACCAGCTCGGAAAGCCAACCGCGCGAGGTTGAAGCACTCAAGGCACAAGTGGCGCAGATTCCGGAGATTGTCCAAGAGCAAGTGCAAAAACAACTGGGAACGATGCTCAACGCCATGGTGCCTACATTGATTCATGGGCTGACGACGTGGATTGCGGGCGGCCAACATGGGCCTCCCCCGGTTCCCAGCTTCACGGCCAGCAACTCACACAACGCGCAGGCGGCGCCATTGGTGTCTTCGGCGGAGGCGGTATTCGTGTCTCCGGCGCCGGCATGGGTGAGGGAGTCCTGGATTCGGGGGTGTTCGGATAGCCGGACTATACCTTCAGCCGGACTCCAGGACTATGAAGATACAAGATTGAAGACTTTGTCCCGTGTCCGGAAGGGACTTTCCTTGGTGTGGAAGGCAAGCTTGGCGATACGGATATTCAGATCTCCTACCATTGTAACCGACTTTGTGTAACCCTAACCCTCTCTGGTGTCTATATAAACCGGACGGTTTTAGTCCGTAGGACAACATATAGAACAACAATCATACCGTAGGCTAGCTTGTAGGGTTTCGCCTCTCTGATCTCGTGGTAGATCTACTCTTGTACTACCCATATCATCAATATTAATCAAGCAGGACGTAGGATTTTACCTCCATCAAGGGGCCCGAACCTGGGTAAAACGTCGTGTCCCTTGCCTCCTGTTACCATCCGGCCTAGACGCACAGTTCGGGACCCCCTACCCGAGATCCGCTGGTTTTGACACCAACATTGGTGCTTTCATTGAGAGTTCCTCTGTGTCGTTGCCATCAGGAAGGATGCCTCGCCCCGTCTTTAAAGACGGCACCGTTGCTAAGGGAGCTTTGGCTGTCGGCCAAACCCTCCGGCTAGGTGGTTTTCTTATGACCGCCTGTTCGGCTTCTGCGCCGACGATGACCTCTCGAGCCATCGAAAACAATCTTCTTGTCAGCTCGGAACTCGCCGAGAAATTAGATCCAATGGAGCTCTCCTCCATAAACGAACTCTTGGATCACTTCGCCGCCCTGGGAGTCGCTACGGATTACCACCAGATTGGGCCTAAACCCGATCTGAGAGAGATTAACTCTCCCCAAGTCACCCATCACGTTGTCGTGGTAGAGGGACAGTGCGCGACCCTTCATCTATCTTAAGGACTCGTTATGTCCGGATTCCCGATCCCTCCAAGCCGGATACCCGCGGAGGGGAGGATATCACTCAAGACCTGAACTTAGAGTGAGGCGACGGATTGGATTCATTGGACAACATCCAGGAATCCAAATTTTCGAGTTCGGAAATTCCTCGGCCTCTGAGCCTCAGATGGGGTGAGGCTTCGGATTTAATTCCACCCACCCACCCGAACATTAGCGATCTATCCCAAATTAGCCAAGAGCCCGAAGAAACAGTACATCATTACTGGGCCAGATTCCTCCTGGTTATGAACAGGATAAAGGACTGCCGCGAGGAAGACGCAATTTTATTCTTCTGCAATAATTGCACGGACAAGGGAATCCTCAACGCCATAAGTCGTCATGATGTTACACGCTTTGCTAACTTGGCGTCCATAGTACGAAAGTACTGTGTGATGGAAAGCGCCCGGAAAACCGAAATAAAATTTTGGGACAATCCGGCCCTGAATGCAAACCCAGTCCGAAATAAAAGGGTGCATCATCGCCAGACATCTGGGTCAAACACCAAAAAGCAAAAACCCTCTACAGGGCATGGAACCGTATTGGAAGGATGGCTTAATGGACCCTACAAAATTCACAGTACAGAGGACGCCACACCAACTCACAGCCTTAGAGCATGTTGGATACTCCGGCAGGTGGCCAAAATTGGCAAAAATCTCCTAATTCCGGAGGCCACAGAAAGCCACCCCAGAGACACCAATACGGTATTAATAGTCTTCGAGACCTTCGTATCAAATAATATGCGAAAAAGGACACTCCGCAACAATAAACCCAAGGAGTGACACGGCTATTACCTTTAACGCCATTGATGAACCTAAATTCCGAACAGCCCGAGCACCAGCCGCATTGGTCCTCAGTCCAATAGTGGACGGTTTCGTCTTACCAAGGTACTCATGGACGGCGGCAGCGGATTGAACCTCATTTATGAGGAAACTCTTCAAAAAATGGAAATAGACTGGAACCGCATCGAGCTTAGTAGCACAACCTTTAGAGGAATAATCCCCAGTTGGGAAGCGCGCTGTACAGGAAAAATCACACTAGATGTGGTGTTCGGCACGCCAGATAATTACAGGTCCGAAGAAGTCACGTTCCATGTGGCTCCGCTCAGCAGCGGTTATCACGCTCTGCTAGGGCGGGAAGCGTTTACAATCTTCCAAGCAATACCCCATTACGGGTACATGAAGCTCAAGATGCCCGGGCCCAACGGGATCATCACTCTCGCTAGTGATCCGGACATAGCACTCCGCGCCAAAAACAAGACAGCCGCACTGGCCCTTGAGGCACTATCCGAAGCCCTAGTGGCTGAGGAACGGACCGCGCTGCGCTCCACGGTGAATAGAGACGATGTGGCACTCAACAAAAGATCCAAGTCCACCTCCTTTAAACCGGCGGACGAAATAGTCAAATTCCATGTCCATCCAACAGACCCCAATAAAACGGCTTTCATCAGGGCACATTTAAACCCTGATGTAGATGCCGCACTGCAAGAGTTCCTACGAGAGAACTGGGACATTTTCGCCTGGCACCCTTCAGACATGCCAGGAATCCCACGCAGGCTGGCCGAGCACAGCTTAAATATCCTAAAAGAATTCAAACCTGTCAAGCAAGCTCTTTGGCGTTTTTCCGAACCTAAGAGACATGGCATGGGAGAAGAGCTAGCAAAGCTATTGGAGGCCAGATTCATCAGAGATATAAAACATCCGGACTGGCTAGCAAACCTGGTGATGGTACCAAAGAAGGACAAATCCTGGCACCTGTGCGTTGATTTTAAGGACCTTAACAAGGCTTGCCCAAAGGATCCCTTCCCACTCCCCCGCATCGATCAAATTATCGACGCTACCGCAGGACACGATTCGTTGTGTTTCCTTGATGCATATTCCGGCTACCATCAAATCAAGATGGCAGAACCAGACCAAGACGCAACGGCATTCATCACACCATACGGCCCATTCTGCTTCAACACAATGCCCTTCGGGCTCAAAAATGCCGACACAACATATCAGCGCATGATTCAGAAATGTCTGGCAAACCAGATCGGCAAAATAGTGGAGGCATATGTAGATGATGTGGTCGTCAAAACAATACATGTCGAATCTCTAGTAGACGACTTGAGGCTCACATTCGATAACCTCCGAACATACGACATCAAGCTCAACCCGGCAAAATGCGTTTTCGGTGTTCCAGCCGGAAAGCTCTTGGGCTTCATTGTATCCGGTAGAGGAATTGAAGCAAACCCAGCCAAGATCTGAGCTCTGTCGCAACTGGATATCCCAAAGGACCTCAAACAAATACAAAAGTTAACCGGATGCATGGCGGCTCTAAGCCGCTTTATCTCCCGCTTGGGAGAAAAGGCCCTACCCCTTTACCGCCTCCTTCGGCGCACCGAACACTTCGAATGGACGGATGCAGCCATGGCCGGACTCGACGAAATAAAAGCCATATTGGCAACAAACCCAGTCCTGGCCGCGCCAAACACTGGAGAACCAATGCTATTGTACATTGCAGCAACACATCATGTTGTAAGCGCAGTACTCGTCGTCGAATGAGAAACGGATGGACACAAATTCCCCCTTCAAAAGTCGGTCTATTATGTGTCCACTGTCCTCACTCCCTGCAAATCACGGTACCCACATTATCAAAAAATTGCTATGCGGTATTCATGGCATCCCGGAAGCTACGACACTACTTTCAAGAGTGTTCACTAACAGTAGCCTCGGAAGTACCACTTAACGATATTATAAACAACCGTGACGCAATGGGCCGGATTGCAAAATGGGCCATTGAGCTCCTCCCATTCGACATAACTTATAAGCCACGGCGAGCCATCAAGTCGCAAGTCTTGGCCGACTTCGTCGCAAAATGGACGGAGGCTGAACTCCCTAAAGAGTACGACACATATTCAAATTGTATCATGCATTTCGACGGCTCCAAGATGTTGGCCGGACTGGGGGCTGGCGTCATTTTGACGTCCCCCACAGGAGACACAGTTCAATACGTACTCCAGATTATGTACACAGACTCCAACAATGCAGCGGAATATGAGGCCCTTTTACATGGTCTCCGGATGGCAGTATCCATGGGCATTCAACGCCTAAAGGTGCGCGGGGACTCGAACCTCGCAATATCCCAAATAAATGGAGACTTCGACGCCAAGGATCCAAAGATGGCAGCTTACCGCAATGTCGTCCTAAAAATGTCAGCTCGGTTCGAAGGGCTTGAATTTCACCACATAGCCCGGGAAAATAATCAGGCGGCAGATGTCCTGGCACGCATCGGCGCAAAACGCGATGTAGTCCCCCCCAACATCTTCTTGGAAAGGCTGTTCAAGCCATCCGTAGTATGGGAAGGGGAGCCGCACAACAACAGCCCGGACCCAACCGCACTGCCCGACACCAAACATTCTGATACAATTGGCGGCTCTGCCAATGAAATAACACCTTCAGCCCACGTAATAATGGCCGTCATCGCCCCGTGGACAGAACCATTCCTCGCCTACCATATTAGGCAGGAACTCCCCAAGGACTAAAACGAGGCACGCTGCATAGTGCGGCGATCCAAAGCCTACAAAGTCCACGAGGGAGAGCTTTATAAGAAAAGCACTACCGGAGTCCTTCGAAGGTGCATCTCCGAAGAGGAAGGGCGGAACCTCCTGGCTGAAATTCATGCCGGACTCGGCGGTCATCACGCTGCAGCTCGGTCCCTTGTGAGCAAGGCCTTCTGCATAGGCTTTTACTGGCCGACGGCCCGGGCAGACGCCCAGGATTTAGTCCAACGATGCACCGGTTGCCAGCTCTTTGCAAACCAAAGCCATATGCCACCCACCGCCCTCCAAACTATCCCCATCACTTGGCCCTTCGCAGTCTAGGGGCTTGACATGGTTGGACCCCTTAAAGGCGGAACCCACAAGCACAAATACTTACTGGTCACGGTGGATAAGTTCACAAAATGGATAGAAGCCAAGCCTGTTAAGACGGCCGAATCCGGACCTGTGATACACTTTATATCTGTGGTTGTACACCGTTACGGCGTCCCCCACAACATCACCACTGATAACGGCACGAACTTTATGGCCGACGAGGTCAAACTCTGGTGCAAAAACATGGGCATCAAGCTCGATTATCCTTCCGTCTATCACCCACAAACTAACGGCCAGGTCGAACGTGCAAATGGTCTTATCATGAGCGGCATTAAACCCAGATTAGTGCGGTCCCTCAAGGAATCTAACACGCACTGGGTAGAGGAGCTCGACTCCGTACTCTGGGGGCTGCGGACCACGCCGAATTGCACCACCAGATACACACCATTCTTTATGGTGTACGTCACAGAGGCAGTTTTTCCTTGCGACATAATTCATGACTCACCTCGAGTGCGCATGTATGAAGAAAGTGAAGCCGAGCTCGTTCGGCAGGACAGTTTGGACGCATTAGAGGAGGAGCGTGACGTGGCAAAAGCCCGTTCCGCATTCTATCAACAGCAGGCTCGAAGATACCAAAGCAGAGAAGTACGGGCCAAAAATTACAACGTTGGCAAATTAGTTCTACGCCTGTCGGACAAGAAAAAGGACAAACTCAAGCCCAAGTGGGAAGGTCCCTTAATAATTGACCAAGTCCTGACTGGTGGAGCGTACCGCCTGCGAAATGCATCGGATAACTGACTCGAGCCAAACCCATGGAACGCAGCCCGTCTCCGAAGATTCTATGCCTAGCGCGGATCCTGTGTTCGTCTCCTTACTCTGTCCATTTTTTATATACTTTCTGTCTTACGTTCCTCTTCTTCTCTCTCTCTCTCTTATAGCCTTTAAAAGCTCATAAAGTGACGCGCTATCCGCGCTCATTAAACCTAGGGGCTTCTTTAAACAGAAGCTTGTTTATACGGGCTTCAAGCCCAACACATGTGTCACACTTCCGCATGTACCTTTTATTCACCATTATATGCATCGATATGACTTAAGTTTTGCCCAAGCTGGGTTGCCTGGCTCCTATGCTTACCCCTACGTTCCCGATTGTTCGGTTAGGTGGTAAAGGGAGCACCTCTGCGATTGTTACTGCCGGGTCAGCCGGACGTGTACCTCAGACTGGGTGAAGCCGAAAGCTAGCGTTCTTAACGGAATATTCGGTCGGTGAACAAAAGATGATCTTTTTTTATGCCCCCAGATGTTTTTCCTGCGTTTCTTTTCGCAGCATGGACATGCACTTTAGGGCATGCCTCCCAGGGAAAGGAACCCCTAACGGAACTATTCTCCGTGGAAGATGTTTCTTACTAACCATGTAATATAACATAACTAGTCGGGCACTTGTCTGTTCACGCACTAATGACCCCTACGCCTGGTCTCCATGCATTCCCCGGTTCCTATATAACCGCATGGGAATTCAGACACACTCCGGACCGTGAGGTCCCGAGGCTGAAGCGAAAAGGTCGGCCATGACAAATGATCTACAATCCGGCTAGAAGGCATTATAAATGTCAATTAAATTACATAGTCATTTTGACTGATTGTATTCCTCTTCAATACCATCTTACAGGCTATCTAATTTACAGTCCTGTTGGGAATACTTTGCGGCCAACTCTACTTGACCGAACACTAAGCTTACAGGGATCTCCTTCCCATCGGGCCCCACAGGGCCGACCTCGGCCATGTGGTTGGGGTCAACCTTTGTGTGCCGCGTCTTCACCATGGCCCAGGCCTCCCTAGCGCCTTGACGGCAGGCCGATATCTTCCACAATCAGAAGCGCCGTCGTGCTCCCTTCAGCTTCTCCGCAAGCTCTCCAAGACCTTCAGGCATGGAGATGGATGGCCACAGGGCCTGGGCGACGCCTTGCATCGCCTGCCGAACTCGATCGAGCAGTTGCGAGAGCTCGGGAAGAAGGTCACCCGTAGAACCGGGCATCTCCTCTGCAGGATGACCTATTAGCACACCTACAGACATGGCTCTGTTAGTCGACTTCCCCGCTGAACTTTCTTTCAAAGGTTCGTTCATGCACTTACTAAATATGCCGCGCCGAAGTCGCTGATTCTCCTTCACGGAGTCTGACAGCTGGGCACGAACATCTTTCAGCTCGATGCCCAGCTTGGTGTTGGCATCTTGGAGATCGTTCTTCTCCCGCCTCACCTTTGTCAGCACCTTCTCACTAGCCTTTAGCTGGCGTAGGAGGTGTTGCCTTTCCGGATTCAATCCGGCGCCATCTGCAATTTCATTTGTGAGATTCGCACCCATGCCGTGCTTCGCAAAATACTTATCTTTCAAAGTGTATGTTACCAGAGGGGGTTTCCTTGGGCTCCCCTACTGCGGCTAGTGTGGCCTCAAGTTGGGCTTTGCACTCTTCCAGCTCCTTGGACAGTAGGGAATTCTTTTCTGTAAGAACCTGCATAACAAATGATCCATAAATCAGTTATTCTACCTATTTCAAGTCTCGGGGGCTACTGGTATATGGCTACTGGTATATATATATAATTACCAAAATTTTCTTACCCGTATGTCTTTTACATATTGCTCCGTGGCTTTGGCTAGACCATTTTGAGCGGCACGGAGGTACGCATCTCCCGAATTGAAGGCATCTAACGCCCCTTGGGAGAAACAAGCGTCGCGAATAATTGTCCGGCGATGCCTGTGGTTCATGGCACTCTCCACCTCAGAGTTGGTGGCAAACAACCCGTCCGCATCCTCCGTCGGAGGAGCGTCTGGCGTGCGCCTTGCGTTCGCCTTCGCCTCCGGACCAGGCTTTGGAGCCTGGCTGGTGGAGGTGTGATTGGCAGCCTCTCCGGATATAGTACGGCGAGATCTCTTTGTCGCGAAGAGAGCACGAGTGTCAATGTGCCTCGAAGGTATAACACCTGGGATGGGGGGCGCGCCATACCTTTGCGCTGACGCCTCGGTTCGGACTGCACTTCTTTTCTGCCCACGGGGCCCTGCGGCCCCTCGTTGGCTTGTCGCCGCAGGTTCGGCCTTCCCCCTCAAAAACCTCCCCTGCAAAGCTCGGTTGTAATCAGGAAACTGAAAACACGAGGGGGCGGACACCTATTCGGGGTACTCGGACTTCGATCTCAGTTACCTGGGAGGCCGGGATTAGCCCTGGGTAATCGGCCGTAATGGCCACCAAGGCGTTGTCCATGCTCAATTTATGGAACACTCCATCAATTAGCTCCACAAATATGTCCGGATCATCTTGAGAGGCCGGGTCGAGGTACCATCCTGGGTCCTCGGGTTGTGGAGGAGGGCTGCTTATTTCCTTAACAGCCCGGCGTAGTTCCTGCGTTGAAGTCGTCAGACTGAATATTTAACAATTGGAATACAGAACGGATGGGCAAGTAAATGCGACCACTTACCGAGCTTGGGGGATTGTGCATAGAGAATCCGCCCTGTGGGTTGACGCGGAGAAATTCCTCCTCTTCTCCCTTATACAAAGTGGATAATATCTTTAGTAGAGCGGCAGCTAAATCCGGCCCCTTACGGCCGTAGCGGGTGGTGTCGTCCTCCCCGTTGAAGTCCCACATGGGGTGGCTTCTATACTGAAGCGGCTGCACCCCCCGCATAATGCATTCATCCATAACCCCGATCATGGTTAGACCGGAATGGGCTAACAATCTTATTCAGCCCATCAGGTAAATGATGTCCCTGTCACTTTCCCTCTGAGGGCTTCGTGGACGCTAGCTTAGGCGCTTCTTTAAGGGAGCACTGTCGAATTCAGGGAGGCCGATCCGAACAGGATCCGGCAGCGGGACGTCTTCTATATAAAACCATTATGAGGGCCAGTCTTCGGACGCCTTCTTTGGGGTTCCGGACAGATATCCGGTCCCGACGATGCGCCACACTTCGGCTCCGCCCACTTGATACATTGACCCCTCCTTAGAGCGGGGCACAAGGCAGAATAACCTTTTCCATAGCCCGAAATGAGCCTCGACGCCCAAAAATAGCTCGCAGAGGGCTACGAAGCCCGCGATATGTAATACGGAGGCAGGCGTGAGATTGTGTAGCTGGAGGCCGTAGAACTCCAGCAGCCCCCGGAGAAATGGATGGATTGGAAACCCGAGCCCCTTATTAAATAAGGGACAAGGCATACCCGCTCTCCTTTGGAGGGATTGGGGGCACTCTCCACTTGCTTTCCGCCGTTATAGATGGCAAGTCCGGCTCGAACCGGGATCATGTAGGCTGGGGGGAGGAATCCCTTGGTCTGGAGCGTCACGAGCTCGCTATGAGGGACGGAGCATCTCTCCCAGTACCCAGGCTGAGGGCTGGAAGGGTGAAAGGAGGAGTTGCGATGGCTGGCCATGGTGGAATGGACCTTCGTCGGATGCGCTCTGATGAACACTCGCGAAGGGGGGAAGATGTGGTTTGGATCTAAAACCTTGTCCCCTTAAATAGGGCAGCTCATTTACGCGGCTAGGGGTGTGAATGTAAAAATACTCAGACTTTTCATATTTGTTTGACTCGTGGGAAGCAGGCATTATTGGGCGTAGAAGCCAAGGAGCGCAACATCTACAAGAAACTGGACTTTATTCAACAGGTACACTGAATTTGGGGGAGAACCCGCCTTGCAATGCCGAAGACAATCTGCGCGCCGGACTCATCGTCATTGAAGCCTGGTTCGGGGGCTACTGAGGGAATCCTGGATTAGGGGGTGTTCGGATAGCCGGACTATACCTTCAGCCGGACTCCTGGACTATGAAGATACAAGATTGAAGACTTTGTCCCGTGTCCAGAAGGGACTTTCCTTGGCGTGGAAGGCAAGCTTGGCAATACGGATATTCAGATCTCCTACCATTGTAACCAACTTTGTGTAACCCTAACCCTCTCCGGTGTCTATATAAACTGGAGGGTTTTAGTCCGTAGGACAAAATACAGAACAACAATCATACCATAGGCTAGCTTCTAGGGTTTAGCCTCTCTGATCTCGTGGTAGATCTACTCTTGTACTACCCATATCATCAATATTAATCAAGCAAGACATAGGGTTTTACCTCCATCGAGAGGGCCCGAACCTTTGTAAAACTTCATGTCCCTTGCCTCCTGTTACCATCCGGCCTAGACACACAGTTCAGGAGCCCCTACCCGAGATCCGCCGGTTTTGACACCGACAATGGGCATTGGAGCTTAATGCACCCGGGTGTACGCCGGCCGGCACCTCGCCAGCAAGCGGCCCCTCCGTCAGTTGCACGCCCGCCGTTGGCAGTGCCTCGACATTAGCCAAGCTTGACGGCATCACGGTAACTAAGCCTCTCGGCCGATGACTTCATCTCCTTGCCTTTGACTGGGCATCCCTGACGCCCTACATGTTTTCGCAGGGCACCGCTGACGTTCCTTCCACTCTCCTGCACTTCGTGGGCGGCAAGTTGGTCGATCTCGCCAAGGGCAGAATCGTTCAACCGGGCAACCCCGTGTTCCAGGGTAATCCGATGCCACCCACAGTGTATAGGGTTGAACTGGTTCGGGTGCTGCCAGGTTGCGACGAGCTTTTACCTCTGATTCGACCCACTAGGGCCGACGAAGATTATGAGATGACCCTCAACGCCTGCGTAACCTGGCCCCTGCTTTGGCCGAAGAGCCAGATTCGTTTGGGGGCGGGGGACACCACCCCATAGAAAAGACCGCCAGTCGTGCCAGCGCCAAGCCATGGCAAGAACGCCACAACAGTACTGGACATGCCGGACATCCCTATGGCATAGGATCCGGATATGCATATGGCATAGGATCCCGACGACGACGACAACGACGACGGTACATTTATTAATGTTGATAAGTACTTTGCCGAAGTTGGGTACGGTGACGAGTTCTGCGGGCCTCCTACTCAAGAACCCAACCAAGACGACAGCGATCTAGCTGGTACGATGGAGAAACCCAATTGCAACAGGTGTCGTCTGGCGTTCAGTTCTCAGGAGACGCCTCCAGCTGCCGCCTTCACCGAGCCTCAGGTAGCTGAGGTGCGAAATATTAGCAGCCCCAACACGCTCAAGAAGGCAGTCTGTGAGCAAAACTCGGTCCCATTACAGTAGATCAAGAAGGGACGGAAACAAAAGACTAAAAAGGGCGCCGGTGCGAGCCAGCCGGCACCGAGTACGATCCGTGCTCAGGACGGGCCACCTTCACCTAAGGATATCTCGAGGAGGGTGCATGTGGCGGGTAGGGCGGTGCTACCGACAAATATGCTCAATGTTGCAACCGGTGCTATGCGGAGTCTGCATGACAATGTTCTTTCTTTGGAGAAGTGGCGTCTTAGACAGAATGATGTGGCATACCCGGTTTTCATGGCCAAGGTTCAAGAGCGCAAGGGCTTTGTGGATGGCGCCATCGGGGTTACGATCGTCCTGCGGTTTGATGACATCTTTGCTATGTTTAACCTTCATCCGCTACACTACACCTTCGTTTGGTTGTTTTCTCTGAGTATGGAGATGCGGATCATTAGAGACAAGACCCCGGACATCGTGATAGTCGACCCCTTCTACATGTGTGCCAAGCTCTTGGGCAGCGCTGGGGACCGCCAAGTCACAAGTTCATGCCTCAAAGGCATCATTCTGGCAAACCCAGATAAGGATAACTTCCTCGTGTCTTACTTTCCCGAGTAAGGCATCCCCTAACCGCCCCGTAACATATGATTTCTTAGATTTCGATCATTCTTTTTTTTCTAACATTCCGTGTTCTGTGCAGTGACACACATTGCACACTCATCCTCTTAAGCCCGAAATATTCCATGGCCACGTATTTCGACCCGAACCGTGACTCCAAGATAGACTACACAAATATCCAGAAAGTTCTTGATGATGTTCTCCCCGGCTACGCCAAATCTGGAGGCACCTTCACCAGGCCAGTTCGTAGGTACGGCAGGCACGTGTTCGCCCACAATACTAAGTTCTGCTGCGTCAAGCAGCCGCCTGGCGGTCAGAAGGATGCATACTACGCCCTCCATCACATGCGGGCGATCGTACGGGACCATCATCACCTTTTGCTACCAGATAATCTCAAAGATTGGGCCGCGAGCTTGTCGGCAACCCAGGACGCAGACATCAGACAAGAATTCTTTCGCATCCTGTCCGAGTTTGCAGAAATCATCCATCAAGATGTCCTTCATACCTCGGGGTAGTTCTACCTCAGATATCAACCGTCCAACAGTGAGATAGACACAACGCTACAAATGCAGGCTGACAATGCACGCGATTTCATGACCATCACGATAGACGGCGGCTTCATCCACGCTCTGGGCCCATGAATCGAGTCGAAAGTAGTGATGCTATGTGTAGTTCTGAAACATTGATTGGCTCATGTTGTAATTAAACTTTAATGAATTGTATGTCTCTTTGGTGTGGACAGTCGTTCAACTTAGATGTAATCGATGCTATTTATTAGTAGGACCATGAATTATGCTATTAATGTCTTGCTTTTCTCTTCCGATCCTTTTGTTGCCTACTTATATATTGCTTATGTATTGTCTGTTGTTTGGCTTGTGCATAGATATGCCATCATATGTCGTGTACAAGGGTAAGGTTCCCGGAGTCTACGACGACTGGGACACGTTCACCATTTCAGCGGTAACAGTTACAAAGGGTACACAACTAGGGCGGAGGCGGAATCTAGATACGCCCGCTATTTAGCAGGAGAGAGGAGGGAGTGTTGGAGGAACCTGATGAAGACCAGTTTCATCGCGATGATGCTCATCATGATGACCGCAACTCTCTTCTATGTGATGGTAGTTTAGATGATCGATATCGACTTGTAATGTGAAGACAAACTCGCTACTCGCGGTCTCGAGACTTGTAATGTTCTATCTTTGTTCGGTCTTCTGAATTCAGAGACTAATATGATGAATTGTATTCGGAGACTAATCTTCTATTGTATTCGATGAATCTGTTGTTGCTGTGTGGTGCTGTCTATATTCTGTCCAATAATATATTTTGTAACCTATGCAAAAATCAGGAAAGTGAAAAAAACTAATATTCATACTAATGGCGCATCACCTCAAAGTGCGCCATTAGTATGCCAAAGGACACTAATGGCGCATCACTACATAGTGCGCCATAATTATGCCAAAGGATACTAATGGCGCATCACCCCACAGTGCGCCATTAGTACGCCATTAGTATGCCAAAGCACATGGGTAAATATGGCCCCCTGGGAGGCATACTAATGGCGCATGTTGGTCTATACTAATGGCGCGCGGCGTGGTGCGCCATTAGTATATAATACTAGTGGCGTGGTACTATTCAACCACCCCTCCATGGGCTACTGTTCATCCTGCCCTCCACTGTCTACTGTGCATCCTGCCCTCCACGGGGTGGTCCTGTTCATCCAGCCCTCCACGGGGTCCTGTTCATCCAGAGGCAACACCATGGGGTCCTGTTCATCCACCCCCCACCAGGAACTGTTCATCCAA
>NC_041388.1:144160642-144167675 GCF_002162155.2 Triticum dicoccoides | reverse complement strand
GCAACGCTCACTGTTCATCCAGAGGCAGCATCGATCGGCTTCAGTTAGCAGCTGTAGCGAAGGAATAGCTCGATCGGGTTCAGTTAACAGCCATCGATCAATCGCTCGGGTTCAGTAACGCGTAGCCTGTAGTGCAATCACTCGGGTTCAGTTAGAGCCGAATGCCTCGCTCGGGTTTATTTAGAGCCAATGCCTCACACACACGCGCGTACGTGTACGAGAGAAACGTGCATCGCTCGGCCCCCGACCTCCCACCGTAACCGGGAACTCCCCGAAATTTTCCTCCCCTCGCTTCTACCACGGTTTTTTCCATCATGGACGGCCCAAAGAATGTCATGCAGCTGCGTCTCCGGCCTGCCCAGGACGAAAAGCCCATTTTCTGTCATGATTTTTTGTCATAGAAGTAGGAGCCCACCACATCTACGATGATGCCGGGTTTTGTCACAATTATCGTCATAGAAGTGTCATATGTATGACAGAAAAAAAATTCGTTCGGCCCAAAATGTCACGGATGTGTCTTTTTTTGTAGTGCACCTACCTAGTTTGGTTTCACAACCAGCAGCATAGAAACGAACTAGGCTATAACAGAGCAATGTGATCGTTTGTAAATACAACAGGGTTTTCACGCCCAAACTACGAGTGTCATGTTCTCCTCAGGGAACAAATGATCGTTTGTAAACCCCAATCCGGCACCTTATATGAGGCCGCTTCCGAGTGGCTGACCTGTGGGTCCGGATGATACTATCAAATCCCGCAACAGTCGTGCGTGAGGTACGTGGCGAAAAAGGTGGTGCGGTGATCGAGGAGGCCTTGCCTAATCCCGTCCGATTAGTGTGGCCTCCTCCACCCCACGCGCTACCCCAAAATATGAATCCCATGACATTCGCGAGCAGCGGGGCAACCTGTCAGACGGAAGATTTTTTCCATATCAGTACTCAAAGCATCATAGTAAAAGTTCACTCGGCAGAACCAAGAATGGATCAAGGCGACTGAAAAAGAAGTTGAAGTCATCATGATTGTTCATTTGGTCCAAATAAGACGCTTCCAAAGCGCGAAAATTGAATCGGAGGTGTTCTCAACACCTTCTCCACTCAAGCCCTGAACCATTCAGGTACTAATGATGAAGTTATGTGATACGTCTCCAACGTATCTATATTTTTTTATTGTTCCATGCTATTATATTATAAATTTTGGATGTTTATGGGCTTTATTATGCACTTTTATATTATTTTTGGGACTAACCTATTAACCCAGAGCCCAGTGCCAGTTTCTATTTTTTCCTTGTTTTAGAGTATCGCGGAAAAGGAAAATCAAACAGAGTCCAATTAACCTGGAACTTCACGGAACGTATTTTTGGACCAGAAGAAGCCCACGGAGTATCGGAGATGGACCAGCCTGCCTCGTGGACAGCCTGGAGATCCACCGATGTACTTCTTCCTCCCATATATACCCACATACCCTAAAAACTTCACAGAGCACAATAGACCTGGAGTTCCGCCGCCAGAAGCCTCCGTAGCCACCGAAAACCAATCTAGACCCGTTCCGGCACCCTGCCGAAGGGGGAATCCCTCTCCGGTGGCCATCTTCATCATCCCGGTGTTCTCCATGATGAGGAGGGAGTAGTTCTCCCTTGGGGCTGAGGGTATGCACCAGTAGCTATGTGTTTGATCTCTCTCTCTCTCTCGTGTTCTTAAGGTGGTACGATCTTGATGTATCATGAGCTTTGATATTATAGTTGGATCTTATGATGTCTCCCCTCTACTCTCTTGTAATGGATTGAGTTTTCCCTTTGAAGTTACCTTATCGGATTGAGTCTTTAAGGATTTGAGAACACTTGATGTATGTCTTGCGTGGGATACCCGTGGTGATAATGGGGTATTCTATTGATCCACTTGATGTATGTTTTGGTGATCAACTTGCGGGTTCCGCCCATGAACCTATGCATAGGGGTTGGCACACGTTTTCGTCTTGACTCTCCGGTAGAATCTTTGGGGCACTCTTTGAAGTACTTTGTATTGGTTGAATAGATGAATCTAAGATTGTGTGATGCATATCGTATAATCATACCCACGAATACTTGAGGTGACATTGGGGTATCTAGGTGACATTAGGGTTTTGATAGACTTGTGTCGTAAGGTGTTATTCTAGTGCAAACTCTAGGATAGATTGAACGGAAAGAATAGATTTGTGTTATTTTACTACGGACTCTTGAATAGATCGATCAGAAAGGATAACTTTAAGGTGGTTTCGTACCCTACCATAATCTCTTCATTTGTTCTCCGCTATTAGTGACTTTGGAGTGACTCTTTGTTGCATGTTGAGTGATATTTATATGATCCAATTATGTTATTATTGTTGAGAGAACTTACACTAGTGAAAGTATGAACCCTAGGCCTTGTTTCAATGCATTGCAATATCATTTGTGCTCACTTTTATCATTAGTTACCTTGCTATTTTTATATTTTCAGATTACAAAAACCTTTATCTACCATCCATATACCACTTGTATCACCATCTCTTCGCCGAACTAGTGCACCTATACAATTTAACATTGTATTGGGTGTGTTGGGGACACAAGAGACTCTTTGTTATTTGGTTGCAGAGTTGCTTGAGAGAGACCATCTTCATCCTACGCCTCCTACGGATTGATAAACCTTAGGTCATCCACTTGAGGGAAATTTGCTACTGTCCTAGAAACCTCTGCACTTGGAGGCCCAACAACGTCTACAAGAAGAAGGTTGTGTAGTAGACATCAAGCTCTTTTCTGGCGTCGTTGCCGGGGAGGTGAGTGCTTGAAGGTATACCTTTAGATCTTGCAATCGAATCTTTTTGTTTCTTGTTTTAGCACTAGTTTAGTTTATAAAAGAAAACTACAAAAAAATATGGAATTGAGTCTGCCTCATATGCTTCATCTTTTTAATATCTTTCATGAGTATGATGGAAAGGAAAATTGTGCCGAAGTGTTAGAAGAATAATGCATTAAAATGTTTGGCACTAAATCTTTGTATGATGAGCATGATTGCAATGTTGTTAGTATGAATTCCTTGAATATCCATGATGCTAATGATATGCAAAGCCACAAGCTTGGGGAAGCTATGTTTGATGAAGATGATATTTTTTGTCCCCCAAGTTTTGATTAGCAAATTTATTATGATAAAATAATGCCTCCTATTTATGATGATTATATTGATGAAAGTGTATTTGGAGAGGTCATGACTTTATTTTGTGATGAATCCACTATTTCGGAAGAGGTTCCAATTGATTATGAGAACAAAGTTGCTATCTATGATGATTATTGTGATGACTTGTATGCTATAAAGAATAATGGTATCCATGAAACTTTTCATCATGATTTTAGTTTTCCATTGGATTATGCCTCACATGATAATTATTTTGTTGAGTTTGCTCCCACTACTATTCATGAGAAGAAATTTACTTATGTGGAGCATAATAAAATTTCTATGCTTATAGATCAAGAAAAGAATGCTTTATGTGATGGTTATATTATTGAATTCATTCATGATGCTACTGAAAATTATTATGAGGGAGGAATATATGCTTGTAGGAATTGCAATAATATCAAGTTTCCTCTCTATGTGCTTAAAGTTGTGAAGTTATGCTTGTTTTGCCTTCCTATGCTAGTTGATTATTGTTCCCATAAGTTGTTTGCTCACAAAATACCTATGCATAGGAAGTGGGTTAGACTTAAATTTGCTAGTCATATTCTTTATGATGCTCTCTTTATGTTTCAATTCTTATCTTCTATGTGAGCATCATTGAAATCATCATGCCTAGCTAGGGGCGTTAAACGATATCGCTTGTTGGGAGGCAACCCAACTTTATTTTTGTTCCTGTTTAGTTATAAATAATTCATCTATCCTCTGTTTATATGTGGTTTTATGCTTTTAATTAGTGTTTGTGCCAAGTAGAACCGTTGGGAAGACTTGGGGAAAGTCTTTGCAATCATGCTGTAAAAAACAGAAACTTTAGCGCTGGCGAGAATTGCTGCCATTTTTTATTGGAGAGTGCTATTTAGTTAATTCGTGTTGAAGATGATTAATAGATAAATTCCTCACGTTCAGAAATTTATTTTAGAATTTTTGGGGTTCCATAAGTTTGCGTTAGCTACAGATTACTACAGACTGTTCTGTTTTTGACAGATTCTGTTTTTTGTGTGTTGCTTGCTTATTTTGATGAATCTATGGCTAGTAAAATAGTTTATAAACCATAGAGAAGTTGGAATAAAGTAGGTTTAACACCAATATAAATAAAGAATGAGTTCATTAAAGTACCTTGAAGTGGTGTTTTGTTTTCTTTCGCTAACAGAGCTTACGAGTGTTCTGTTACGTTTTGTGTTGTGAAGTTTTCAAGTTGTGGGTGAAGATTCGATGGGCTATGGAATAAGGAGTGGAAAGATCCTAAGCTTGGGGATGCCCAAGGCAACCCGAGGTAATATTCATGGACAACCAAAAGCCTAAGCTTGGGGATGCCCCGGAAGGCATCCCCTCTTTCATCTTCGTTCATCGGTAACTTTACTTGGAGCTATATTTTTATTTACCACATGATATGTGTTTTGCTTGGAGTGTCATTTTATTTTATTTTATTTTTCTTGATGTTTGAGTAAAAATACCAATATCTTAAATTCTTAAATGTTAGAGATTCTTCATATAGTTGCATAATTATTCGACTACTCATTGATCTTCACTTATATCTTCCGGAGTAGTTTGTCATTTGCTCTAGTGCTTCACTTATAACTTTTTAGAGCACGGTGATGGTTTTATTTTGAAGAAATAGATGAACTCTCATGCTTCACTTATATTATTTTGAGAGTCTTTAGAACAGCATGGTAATTTTCTTTGGTTATGAATTTAGTCCTAATATGATGGGCATCCAAGTGGGATATAATAAAAACTTTCACATGAAGTGCATTGAATACTAAGAGAAGTTTGATACTTGATAATTGTTTTGAGATATGGAGATAGTGATATTAGAGTCATGCTAGTTGAGTAGTTGTGAATTTGAGAAATACTTGTGTTAAAGTTTGTGATTCCCATAGAATGCATGTATGGTGAACCGTTATGTGATGAAGTCGGAGCATTTATTTATAGATTGTCTTCCTTATGAGTGGCGGTCGGGGACGAGCGATGGTCTTTTCCTACCAATCTATCCCCCAGGGAGCATGCGCGTGGTACTTTGTTTAGATAACTAATAGATTTTTGCAATAAGTATGTGAGTTCTTTATGACTAATGTTGAGTCCATGGATTATACGCACTCTCACCCTTCCACCATTGCTAGCCTTTCTTGTGCCGTGCAATTTTCTCCGGTACCATATCACCCACCATTACCTTCCTCAAAACAGCCACCATACCTACCTATTATGACATTTCCATAGCCATTCCGAGATATATTGCCATGCAACTTTCCACAGTTCCGTTTATTATGACAGGCTTCATCATTGTCATATTGCTTTGCATGATCATGTAGTTGACATCGTATTTGTGGCAAAGCCACCATTTATAATTGTTTCATACATGTTACTCATGAGTCATTGCACATCCCGGTACACCACCAGAGGCATTCATATAGAGTCATATTTTGTTCTAAGAATCGAGTCGTAATTCTTGAGTTGTAAGTAAATAAAAGTGTGATGATCATCGTTATTAGAGCATTGTCCCAGTGAGGAAAGGATGGTGGAGACTATGATTCCCCCACAAGTCGGGATGAGACTCCGGACGAAAAAAAGAGGCCATAAAAAAAGAAGAGAAGGCCCAAACAAAAAATGAGAGAAAAAGAGAGAAGGTGCAATGCTACTATCCTTTTACCATACTTGTGCTTCAAAGTAGCACCACGATCTTCATGATAGAGAGTCTCCTATGTTGTCACTTTCATATACTAGTGGGAATTTTACATTATAGAACTTGGCTTGTATATTCCAATGATGGGCTTCCTCAAAATGCCCTAGGTCTTCGTGAGCAAGCAAGTTGGATGCACACCCACTAGTTTCTTTTTGAGCTTTCATATACTTATAGCTCTAGTGCATCCGTTGCATGGCAATCCCTACTCACTCACATTGATATCTATTAATGGGCATCTCCATAGCCCGTTGATAATACTAGTTGATGTGAGACTATCTTCTCCCTTTTTGTCTTCTCCACAACCACCATTCTATTCCACCTATAGTGCTATGTCCATGCTCACGCTCTTGTATTGCGTGAAGATTGAAAAAGTTTGAGAACATCAAAAGTATGAAACAATTGCTTGGCTTGTCATCGGGGTTGTGCATGATTTAAATGTTTTGTGTGATCAATATAGAGCATATCCAAACTATATGATTTTGTAGGGATAGCTTTCTTTGGCCATGTTATTTTGAGAAGACATGATTGCTTAGTTAGTATGCTTGAAGTATTATTGTTTTATGTCGATATTATACTTTTGTCTTGAATCTTATGGTTCTGAATATTCTTGCCAGAATAAAGAGAACTACATCACTACTAGGAAAAGGGCTATAGATGGAATTGACACTAATGGCGCACCTGACATGTGGTGCGCCACTACAATATAGGAGTGGCGCACCATATGCAGGTGTGCCATTAGTGTGGAAGACACTAATGGCGCACCAGATACATGGTGCGCCACTAGTAACATTTTTTTTCATTTTTCCAAACATACTAATGGCGCATCATGTAGACAGTGCGCCATTACTAGTTAAAACTAGTAATGGCGCACTGTCCACAGGTGCGCCATTACTAGTTAAAACTAGTAATGGCGCACTGTCCACAGGTGCGCCATTACTAAGTTTTCCCCCCTAGATAATGGCGCACCGCCAGTGGGTGCGCCATTAGTAATCTTCCCCCTAATTCGCCCGATCCCTTCGTCCCTCCCTCCACTTCCCCCCCTCGCTCCACACCCGGCTACTCCGACGACCCCCGCGCTCCGCGTCGCCGCCGACCCACTGTGCCGCCTCCCCACCCACTGCACTGCCGGCCGGTCTCCTCCGCCCGTAAGGCCCCCTCCTCCTCCGCCCGTCCATCG